>NW_025938989.1:27685-147994 GCF_000764305.2 Hyalella azteca | reverse complement strand
TACGGCCTCAAATTTGCCCGAGACGTCCTAGGTTTCTCGTGCTGAAACAGTTAAAACAGCTGAAAAACATATTGGTTCACTAAATGGGGTACTATTTGTGTTTAACCTTTATATTTTGAAATTGCAGCGTACTAAATTTCAAGAAAGAGGCGTATGTTTTTATATGTGTCTGTGGGGGGCGATAGAAATTCACTAGGGAGCCAAAGGGGGCGCCAGCCTGAAAAAGTTTGGGAACCACTGGCTTAGAGTGTGCAACAGAAATATCCAGTATGTGGTATACCAGAAGGTGTTGGGATTTTATTTCGATTCTCCTCATCTCACCTGCAAGGAACATATTAGACAAACCCGCACAGCCTGTTTGAAAAGGTTACAAGTGCTTAGAGCTCTTAGCTCAGTGAAATGGGGTGCCTCGCGTGAGCTGCTGCGAACTGCGAAGAATATATGTGGCATTCATACGAAGTAAAATCAGAGAAATCATTACTGGTTGTAGAAAGAGAAGAAAATGTTAACTGTCCAGTTAATTGAGGATTGACAATTTTTGAGGAAATTTAGAAATTTTACAGACTTTGAGGCATTTTGAGGCAATTTGAAGAAGTGATTTTGTTACAATTAGAAATACTTGTCTTCAAATTTTACATCGAGTATAAAAGTATAAACTATACAGTAAATACAATGGATACACAATTAATTCTGCCACAATTATTTTGCATGGAGTTAATGTTATATAATAATGCGAAGCTGAGGTCTAAAAGGGAAGAGATGTTTCCGAGAGTTGAAAATTATTAATGGATATATTGTTAATCTACTATATAAAATTTATGAATATTATGTATTACTGTCCTGAGTTCGAATAATCATAAAATTCTGTATAGTTCAGGGATGTAAAGTTTTGGGGCTCCATTTCTAAAACATAACTGCGCATTGATTTAATACTATTTATGGAGACCTTAACTTTTATGGAGACCTGAATCAGTCGCTCCATTGAATGCGTTTGGGCAAAGTACAATGCCATATTGTTCCATTCAATGTTGGCATCGAAAGGCGATGTCTTAATGTTCCGATTCAAAGTAGGCATCGGAAGGCGATGTCATAATGTTTTGATGCAATGTTGGCATAGGAAGGTGATGTCATAATGTTCCGATCCAATGTTGGCATCGGTAGGCAATTTTCATAATGTTCCTTTTTAATGTTGGCATCGGAAGGCGATGTCATTATGTTCCGATCCCATGTTGGCATCGGAAAGCGATGTCATAATCGGATGTTGACGATGTATAATGTCAAGGTGTAGCAATAAGCAATAACTTTGAAGAACGGAAGTTCCTTTAGTGTAGAAGATCTAAATAACACTGATTGCTCTTTTGAATATAGTGAAAAATGCGGGCTCCATGTCAAGCTGAGGGCGAAAATGGCTTCGAGTGGAGAGACGTGCCAGAAAGGTCAGGTCAGTGGCATGGCTGCTGTCAGTGAGTGTGGACGTGTGCAGCTCGGCACTGCGATTCGCTTGGCTGGCAACGCGCTCTCGTCGTACGACTTCCGATTAATGAACGAAAAGGGTTTACTCTAATTTTTTAATTTTTACTTAAAGTCTTCACTGTTTGCATCGACTAGTAGCTTGAACCGATTTAATACGGGTAAAGTTTTGTACGCTTTTCTTTAATAAGATGGTTATAGTTATTCTGAACTATACTTTTACTGACCTGTATGGCTGCCGTCACCAGGAGCGAAAACTCACGTAAATGCTACTTATTCTCATACCCCTTATATATAACACAAGGTACTTTGGCAGCGAACAACGTAAATGATCTTTTGTATAGCGCATTCTGAGCGACACTTAACTTTTTCTGCAGTCAGCTTGTTACTGTTGCTCATTTCATAACTAAAATTGTGGGCACTGATTAAACAATTGGCCTGAACTGTTCCCGGAGACGGTTAAGAGGACGAACGACTCGAACTGATAAAATCGTGGAACCAAGAAAAATATTGGAATCAAACTTTGCAGTTTATAAGCTGAAAATTTTCAATTAAATATTTAATGAAGCAGCCAATAATGAGTAAAAAATATGAAATAATATTATTATTTACCCTTATAATCTCAAGTAGGCAATCGGCATTGGTTAGATGATTATGTTGAGGGCAAGAATAGGCAAACATTTTCTACGGAGTTCAACGAGAGTCTACGTGAGTTATTATTGAATATCTTAATCTTTAATGTAATTAGTGGGTGGTGCATACTTTTTGTACATCTTAAATATTATTTACAACGCATTAAAATATGAATTGATGACGATAACCATGGGTATACCATCGTATATTAACATAAAATTTTAAACATGTGCAACGTCAATTTGGCGAAATTCTACCATTGATAGTTATTTAAATAAAATTAATTTGTAGTCGCAATAATTGTTACGTTGACTAATGCACTAAATTCAGTCCAACCTAACAACTGAGAACAATTATAATAAATGTGAAGAGTGTAACTGATAACAATTTAGGGATATTAAAAGATACATGAAACATAATGTATACAAGCATACGTGCCTCATAATATACTCTGATATACTCCTTATAATAGTCTATACAAGCTATAGTAATCTCTACTTAGCATAACATACATGAGCGGTATGCGTTCCATTGGCCATTATTTGACCGTCCCAGACACAGGTTGTTTCATATATTATTTTGTGTCAAGCATCAGGGTAAATAATATATATTTTAGCCCTACGTTTTCCTAGGTAGTTGAGAACATTACTGCAAATGCCGCTAACTTGCTTCAGTCAATTATATTGCGCTGGAATGTCAAGTCTTTAGTGCTGACTAGTGGTAAAGCCAACCGCGTCACTGTCTAGCGTTCGAGAGTCTCTAATTTTTTTTATACATTATAGTGCCAGTCTTATTTGGATTGTATTTCTTTCGGATGGCAAGGAGTAAAATATTCTCTACAAAATTGCAGTTGTTTTTACATTCACGGTGTTCGTATTTTTAGCGCATTTTCTCATTTATGAAAAAATGCACAATTGTGCTCGCCATGTCCGTCTGTCCGTCCGTGACTTCATGTTTTCGTCGACGGGAAAATGCGCTCTCTGTCACTCACTGCAGTGAGTATTGAGTTATATTTTTTTACTTCTTTTTTCGGATTTCCTGTATTCGCAATAATATCGGGCTTTCAAACAAAATATATGGTCACGCTTACAAGAGTTCTGCTTAAGAATGGGGACGACAAAAGACATAGAAATTCTACCGGTGCGGCGGTTAGAGTCTAAGCAGGTTTAAAGTAATAGAGAATTAAATGGTCTTATCGCGTTCGGTTCTTTGCGCTGTCATCCAAGCTTGATACCTCATGCCAGGAGAAATACGTTCATTTGTCAGAACGTTTTTAATTCCTGAACTATCAGATAGTCGCTCTAAAAATATTTAACTCAAGAAACTAAATACAATTGTTGAGATCTGTAAATATTTTGTTTCTCTGGGCGTTGCAGGTACGCAATTAGAGTACTGAGAGATTTAATAAGAGTTTTGCTACTAAAGAACCAAACTACTGTCTAGACTTGTATATGGGAAGCACAAATTATATTTATAAATAATAGAAGGAACGTGCAAGTGCTGCAGGTCTCACCGTAAACACTCGGTAAACATTCGCTCTAACTGCAAAGTGTGCTGCCAATGCCTTGCGAATCCGACACTTGACAAGGGAGTCACGCTCGCAACCTCTCTCTACCCCTGTTGCACCCATCAATTCTATTATAGGAACTGTTTTCCTCAGTAGGATGATTCGAAATTCTTATTGTACCTTCTCGGTATTTATTTTTATGTTTCTCATTTGTATGCTATTTATAATCAGTAGATGTAGTGTATGATTACGATAAAAATGTGGCTTATGGATCTTTACCACGCTCTATGGAATGTGCTGTGGCACGTCTGCGACTTGGTCATGCTGGCGTGAGGGCTCATTTGTCTCGTTTCAATTTGTCCAATTCCAGCATGTGTCCTACATGCAATGTCGAGGACACCATTAATCATTTCATCTTGCATTATTCGCTCTACACAAACCAGAGGCGGGAGTTTCGCTCCAACTTGGAAAATCTTTCACTTCCTTGGAACTTTGTGTCAGCTCTTTGTGGAGGAGATATCCCTCAGAAAATACGCACAGCAGCAATTCGTCGGCTGGGACAATACCTGCTAAGCTGCAGCATGGTAAACACCCTATGAAGACGCCCAGTAACTAATCCTTTTATCTCTTCTTTCACACAACAACCACCGGCTGGTGAGAGTGAGCTAGAGATTATTCTGTGAACGACTGTTGGCAAGAGAAAGAAAGGCTCAGAGACAAATCAAGTTGTGCTCAGACTGGGAGGTGTGATCTCATACCCGAAGTCTTAAAATCAATAAAAAAAAATTTCCTCAAGTGAGAAAAGAATTGATGACACAATACGCGCATCTTTAACTGGGTTTTCAATAAAATTGGGTAAATTTATACATGAAGTCTTCAAGATTAACCTGTTAAATGAAGGGTTCAAGGGGCAAAGGAGAGATCATTGCTCCTAATCAGCTTAGCTACTCAGAAATGCCTTTGGTTTGGATGGGAGGTTAGTGAGGTTCTGCAAGAGGAATGGCTTCCAGCCAGCCAGGTGGCTTCTGATCAAGAACTGCACTTGCAAGGGATCTCTTCTAAAACTTCTGAATTGGGTGCACCACAGCTCAAAAAATCTGCTGGCTCTGAACTTTTAAGAAGACTGGAAGTTCCTGTTGGGTCATCATCTGGGTGGTCAAACCAAGGCACGAGGTAAGGGGAAGAGTTCAAGGAAACAATCCCAATGAATTAGGTATTCAATGAAAGCACAGAAATTGTTCTGGCACCCCAGGAGAGAGTTAGGACTAGAAATAATTCAACTAAATTGTCATGGTCTGTTTGGAAAGCTCACAGAGTTTAAGCTGTACCTTTATAGAGAAAAACCAGATGTGGAGTATGTGGTGTGCCTTTGCGAGACTTGGGTCAGATCTCATGGGCCTTCCTTTGTTGGGTATTCTGTTTTATGGTCTCATAGAAGGAATGCATTAAGGGGTGGCATGGCAATTTTGATTCGCAAAGACATCCAGAAACAGCCATTTGATGTATTCCACATTTTCCTGGGGCTGCAAATTTAGAATTTCTAGCAACTAAAATCAATACTAAATCAATACAATAAAATGTTTTTACACGAACTCGGATTCAGTTTTGAACAAAAAAAGTGAACTGTTAACTGTGATCGCAAACGAGTGTATAGACATTATTTGTATTACAGAAACACTTCCTAAAAATCACGGGGGGAAAATTGTACCTGTTGAATTTCAGCTGCCAGGTTTTGATTGTTTTCATAACTTAAATGAAGAGCAGTGCAGTAGAGGTGTAGCTCTGTGGGTTAGAACCTCTTATAGGGCCCAGCAAGTTAAGTTATCTGCAGAGCATCAATCAGCTAGGCTAGAGAATCAGTGTGGTGTGAACTTACTCTAAAAGGCAAAGATAGCCTTCTCATAGGGGTCATTTACAGATCACCTAACAGCTCCTCTGATAACAATAAAGTACTAAACAGCCTTTTACCGAGCATATCATTCAGCAGGTCGCATACGTTGATCGTTGGTGACTTTAACCATCCAGAAATAGACTGGGCAGATGAATCTTCTCCAAGAGATGAGAATCACCCAGCATCCCTGTTCTTGGAGTCTGTACGAGACTCATTTTTAATCCAGAACATCACCAACCCAACCCATTTTAGGGGTAAACAGACCCCAAATATTCTAGATCTTGTGTTTACTAGTGAAGAATCAATGATAGATGAGCTTCGCCACGAGGCTCCGTTGGGCAAAAGCCACCACCAATCATTGTTTTTCAATATTAAGTGTTGTGCAGAAAAGACGCTTCGGTAGCGTGAACGTTTGAACTTTGCGAAAGGCGACTATGATAAACTCCGTGAAACAGTGATTGCGGCGAATATTTCGGACTGTATTAAGGACATGAATGTGGCTGATTCATGGTCGTTTCTTAAAGACACGGTTATGTCTGCAGTTCATGCCTATGTACCCAAGATTACGCTTGGAGGAGTCAAAAAGTCCCAGTGGATGANCCCGATGACATCGTTGGCGCTCCAAGTATGAACGCGTTCAAGAACAGACTAGATAAAGCTATGGAAAAATATATGTTCAGATTTGAAATGCCTAGCTCCTTATCGAACCCGGTGGAAGTGTAGTAGCTACCTCAAACTATTGCCAGTCATGAAAAGATCCGGTCAAATGACACGAGTTTAGATCTATGAACAAGGCACGAAAAGGAAAAGAATCGGCGACAGGCCACATCAGGCCTACACTTCAGCGCCGACATCACTATGTTATGTTATGTTAATACTGCACTTGGATGGATTGCAATAGCCAATTTTTATAACCCAGGCAGGAATGTGGGACATGATGAGGTGACTCATTATATGACTCAGCTTGGAGACAGATTTGTGGCAGTTGGGGACTTTAACGCTCCACTGCAAGGACAGAGACAATCTTGCTGGTGGTACTGAGGGCTTCTTGCTCTGGCGTTAGCTTGACGCCATGACCTTGAAGCGTAGTCAAGCCTTGGTAGTGAACCATATCGTGAACAAACCCATCAGCCGACGCTCGCGAGAACAGCTTGAATCCCCACTTGTCAGGCTTGTTCTGGATGTACTGGTGCAGATTTTCAGCTGTCTTTCCTTTGAAACCGACCATCACCTAATCGATTGACTGCTTAGGTGTTTGTGGTTCGCACCGGAAGGCTTGACTGATGAAGTTGAAGATGGGTCTTATTTTGTAGAAACGGTCAACGGTGGCATAGATCTGACTGTTGTCATTGAAATGTATTAGTCGGCGCAGAAGTCTGAAGCGTTTGGAGGTCATTAGTTCTGCAACTTGAGGCACTCTGGTTGTCATTGCCCAATAATCATCAAGTGAGGGGAGCTGCAACTCCCATGTACAGAAGTATGGCAATAAAGGTGCGGATCTCTTCATCAGTTGTGGCGAAGGTGGTAGAAACATCCTTTTGCGTTGCATAAAGGTTTGTTTGATATGTAATGTGTTGAATGAGCTGTAGATTGAAGAATTTTTCAAAGTAACATTCTGCATTTTTGACGTACTGAGGTGGTATGTGTTGATACTCCGGCAGTGGTGGGTTGCTGATGTCGATTTTGCTCCATGTTGTAGGCCTTGACTGCTTGTAATTTTCATTCAACTTGCCCCGTTTCTTCTTTGTGTGAACTTTGTTGGTGGTGCTCCTTTTCTCCTGGGGGGTCGCGGTATCCATGTCCTCTTCAACATCTTCCTCGTGTACCTCTTCTAAGACTGGCCTTCTGCATCGGCGCTTACTGGTAGGGGGTTGCCCTTCGGTGGTATCAGGAGTATCCTCATTATGCGGGTCAGGGACAGGCATATAGTTCAGATCAGAGATGTCATCATCCAGTGAATCGTCATCGCTGATGCTAGGGTCCAGAGGTACTACAGTTGTGTGGGTCTGGTTCTTTTGGTAGAATCTTGAAGTTGAGAACTGAAAATAACAAAGATATTTAGCAAAGTCTCCCATGCAGCAAATTCTTTAGATGTTTGTCATTTCACCATGCAACTATAAACTAAAAATAACTTGCTCATAGGTCACCCATTCATCTAATTATTTTACAACGTTTGTTCACAATTCGTTCTATGTCCATTGCCCTGCGACTTGAATTAACATGTCATGAATATTGAGGAAACAATAATTGAATGCACAATATCTTGATTTTCACCCAGAATATTGCAATCCTATTTCAATAACATAGAGTCAATTCATTGCAAGATCATTAAATACAGCTACAATAGAATAGAGATATCAACAATATTTATCAGCAAGTGCATAGTACAGAATTTATATCACAAAGGACTAACGACATTCACTTAGATTTAGTGGGCATATGTCCAGGCACAGTCACTTGAACAATATTCTAAATTGGAGCATAAAAGGGGGCATGTACACATATGATCACTTAGCCATTGTACCATATTTGAGTGCTGCCGGGCACATGACCATACATAGTCACACTGTTTTTTATGGTCTAATTCAGTGGTTCCCAAACTTTTTCCGGCTGGCGCCCCCTTTTGCTCTCTAGTGAATTTCTAGCGCCCCCCCACAGAAACAAATAAAATCATGCTCCACTTTCTATAAAATTTAGTACGCTGCAATTTTAAAAGATAAAGGTTAAAAACAAATGTGTATTTCATAAATAGAACCCCTTTTAGTGAACTAATATGTTTTTCAGCTGTTTTAACTGTTTCAGTACTAGAAACCTAGCAAGTCTCGGGCAAATTTACGGCCTGGACTTGTGGCCGGTCTCACGACCAATCTCCAAAATCAATTATCAAGTAATATTCCCAAACTAATGAACTCAATAAAACTTGTAACATGTATTCATCAGAACTTAATGGTGATGTTTAGCATGCGAAGATTTTTTAAATATCACCTTCATTCGTGAATTATATTGCGATACTGGCCGAAATTCGCAGTGATCGAAGAATTTCTTCCAAACTACCAACCAGATATGAACGAAATTTTAAATGAACATTCCTAACTACCAAATGGTGTTTTTTTAGATTCTAAAAATTTTTCGATTTTACCTTCGTTTGCGAGATTTTGTTTTTCATTTCACCGTCATACTTGATTTCACACTTCCTTATTCGCTTTCGTTCGCAAGTTATGCAGATATAGGAGGAACGACCGGCTTTTCGATCTACCGGCTGGTTTAACCAAGAGCCGTTTACGTATAGCCGTATAACTCGCAAACGAAGGCAAAACGAAAAAATTGTAACGAGCTAAACATCGCCGTTGCTGAGGTTAGGTATTAAAATACTAAATTTCGTTGAAATCTGTTCAGTAGTTTGGAAGAAATTTCTTGATTACTGCGAATTTAAGCACGTATTGCAGTTTAAATCACGAATGACACTCGCGGACGAAGGCACAGTCGAAAAAATTTTCATGAGCTAAACATCACCGTTCGGTAGTTAGGACTGTAAATTCAAAATTTCGTTTAAATCTGTTCAGTAGTTTGGAAGAAATTCCTTTATCACTGTGAATTTTTGCCCGCATTTCCATATAACTATGGCAAAAACAATTGAAGGCGAAATTCAAAAATTTTCTCGAGCCTTGCATTACCGTAAGGTCCTAATGAATACGGTAACGTTTCATCAAGACAAGTTCATTAGTTTGAAAGATATTTTTTGATCATTGAATTTGGAAATTGGCCGTGAGACCGGCCGCGAGTCCGGCCGTTAATTTGTCGGAGACGTAAACCCAGGAGAGGTTAAAAAAATATAACTCAGTACTCACTGCATTGAGTGACAGAGAACGCATTTTCTCGTTGATGAAAACGTGAAGTCACGGACGGACAGACAGGCGGACAGACGGACGGACATGGCGAGCACAATAGTGCATTTATTCTATAAATGAGAAAATGCGCTAAAAACAGATCTGGGTAAGCGCTAGAAACAGATCTGGGTAAAAAAACCATCGCTGGGAGTCATGTGCTGCAAGTGTATTGTACAAATCGTCAATTTAAGCAAACGTTCGAACTTCGACTTCAGACTGCCGCCCCCCTATCGCCCTTTTCTTCTTTATCGCCCCCCAAAATCTTTCCACCGCCCATAGGGGGGCGATATCGCCCACTTTGGGAACCACTGGTCTAATTTAACCAACTTGCCTTCATATAAAGCAAATGACATTATTACCATTCGATTAGACAAGTTTTCAACTATGATACAACTGCCTATCATGAACATACCGACATTACTTGTTGAGATTTCACTAGTTGAGTGGAGGCTGGTGGAGCACAAACTGCACATTAGGTCATATCTTGGCGTTGACTAAGTTTCAACTGAGCTCACAATAGTGCAAGAGCAACGCCATACATGACGCAACTTGTGCAAGATCTGTGATTGGCTGGAACACACTGACGGGCTCCCAAACTCATTGGGGGAGTTGTGGGGGGGCCACTTTTTGACCCCCATTTTAGTTACCATATATGGTAACTTACCCGCGAAAGGGTTAAAGACTTCTACAAACCTGTGTAATGCTCATAGAAAAATATATTGACCAGTTATCGTCGTGAAACATCCGCAAGACTAGAAAAACAAAGACGCAGACGGATGAAAAACAAAGACGCAGAATATATGCACTCAACTCAAGCTCAGGTATTAAAACGTAATTTGCTGTTTTACATCAGCATCCTAACTGGGCTAAGTTTTGTGGGTTTGACGGTGGATTAAATGCTTTCTTTACAGAACATGGATTTACATCCTCCACTCAATTTTTACCATGTACCATGACGGAAATATTGGCTGGCCGTCAGTATCAGCTTTGCAGACTTTTCAAAAATGGTTCACACGGATTTTTTTTACATATCTTGCTTATGAGATTTTGTAATTTTCTCATCAACAGTTCAAGATCTGTGGCTAGAACTATTCAGCTTATTTCACGGCTTGGTTACAGGCTCTTTAAATTCTGCTATCCAAATGATAACAGCGCGTCTTCTTATTACTGCAGCACATTTCGGCATTCAGGTGCCAATTCACACTTCACTTTATGTTGAACACACGCGAAGGCACAAATTATTCTTGTCAATTTGAATTAATTTTGTTCACAATTCTCATAGTAGGAGCAACATCTCCTAGTAAGCGAGCCATCTGAACGCTGAGTTCAGTCTCATAAAATTGTCAGAATATTTTGTGAGTCACTACATGAAATTTGCAATAATTAAAGACCAGCATAATACATAAGATGCATGGGCTGGAATGGTCACCAATCAAAGTGTTTATTGCAGGAATTTAATAGGGTTCCCATCACTTAAGAATATTATTGGCAACAAGCGGGCTATTTATTCGTGACATGCGCATCACAGAACCTTTGTGAAGTTCTCAGTCCATTAGTTCCGGCCAATAGGACCGCTGACGGACGCTTCGGCTCAACGGGACGGCGCCCGTACTCCCGTCGGGAGGTTTCGAATTTGAAACTACGTTGGAAATCCGAGAAGCTTGTGAAGGCTTCACAACATTAAAAATCGCAGTCGAGTTAAATTTTTGACTGTTGATATAGCAACTAAATGGTTAGAATATCTATTATTATTATTATTATTATTTTTTCAATACTAATGTATTATTAGGACAGTTTTTTAGTGCATCTTTTGCATTGTGAGCCTTATGAGACATAGTATGCTTATATTATCTCAATAGGTATAGGAATACAAAAAACTACAAGCCTCGTTTAAACCAAATTAAATACAATTCCGTTAAAAGCGCGTTCGCAGATACAGGTCTTATAAGTCCGTAATTGTTAGGTTAAGTTTCCAACTTGAACGGCGATTGGGTGATGAATTAACGACATCGAAATTACGTCTCAAGAACTTGAATATGGTCGTGTACGTTGTCTTATACGTCACATGTGGGAGTCTTGAATTTCGTTTTGAATGATCGCGAGGATTGTATTATTCAATATATAAGTATAATAACAATGTGTACATTGTTACTACTTCTGTGTTCTTAAAATCTTTTATCGTTTAGTTGGGTATGCGAAAATTTAATGTCCTACTATCACGTTAATAGAGTTGTGGCCTAACGTGGGTTACGAAAGCTTGCTTCGGAGATTTTATGCTACACATTTCATTTGTTCAGAAGGAATTGCATCAAGCACGCAAATAACGCATTTCCCAAATATAACTCATTTTTGAGCATCAAAGTTAGCCTTGCTTGACAAAACCTCACATGAACTCATGGCGGTTTCAGACGAGATGGTCGAGACTCCGACACCTCACTAGCCATCATTTGTTCTTGTGCATGACTGCAAAGGTCTTAGAGAGGCGTCAAGGCCGTCCAAGGCTTTGTTCGGACACAAGGAGGCACTCTTTCTTTTCTAGCACTCGGTGTGTTGCTTAGTAACATTGACAGGCTTTCTTTCTGATGGATGAAGTCAGTGTAAACACCTACCGTGGTCGACCTATTCGTTTGTTCGCGGCATTCGTTGCAACGCCCGGTTTTTCCACCATTGACCATGAATGTGATAGCGCTCTGATGCCCATAGCAAGGATGTCGCGCTCCTGCATAATAACCTTCACGATTTCCATCCTCGGGCTAAGCCGATGAATCTATTACATTTTGTACTCTTCTTGTCTCGCTGCCTGTAATTTGCGACACCAGGCAGTTCCTGCTACCCCTGAGATGCAATTATAAACATTTCGTATTCTGCAGCTAATTATTTCATGGTTATTTAACGTGAAATTATAAATTGAAATTCTCAGGTGTCAATAGTTGTGCTGGTAATCTTCGGGTTGAAGTGTAATTTCAACGAATTCATATCAAGATGCTTTTGTAAAAAAAATCTTGATGCAAGCACTTTAATGGGCGAAGACTTCATAATTGACTTAGATTACTTGTTTAGTTTAGGTTCCTAATTTCTGTACGATAAAATCCAAGCCTAGATAATGTCAATTAAACCCAAGTCCCAATGCGTAATCACCTTCGTTGTACCGTCAATTTAGAGCTTTGAAACCATGATCTGCTATTATGATTAATAACAGCGATCCGCTATTAAAAGGTTCGAGTACATTCTCTTGCCCTCCAATCAGAGCCTTTTAACTGCTTTAGTTGTGTGGTAATTAAGTAGACGCAGGGGGCTCGGAAATACACCATATACCCCTACCCTCTCCATGCCCAGGGCTCGTGACTTGCAGTTTGTGGCGTCACCTCAGCGTAGCCCATATACAGGGGCATTGTTCAGCTATGTACACTTAACTTGCCACCCTATTTCCTCTTCAGGTGCTATCGTAAAATTGTGTTGAATTCGGGAGGTAATATGTGCAACTTTTTAACAACAATTTTCAGTGGTTTTAACACCCAAATGGATGCGCCTTTGGTAAATGTGCATACGCTTATAGTAGCTTGGTTGTAAACTTTTGCAATCATAAATGGCAGTTCCTTGTGCGACGTTAGCTAATAAAGAACTACTAGTTTTCTACGTATTCATCTAGTCGTATACCTCATATACCATTCCATGTTCATCAAATTGAAGCTGCACTAGTGTTATTGCAAAGCTAATTAAAAAGTGCGAATCAAAATAAATTAATCCACATCTGTCCCCCATAACTTATGAATAACCCTCAGCAAAGGCTAGCTGAGAAGCCATAAAGAGCTATCAATAGATATTCTACACGCGGCCATCTCCTATCTTAGTCACAGGGCCAAAGAAGGGAGCTATTTTTCACGGATCAGAGCCTCACTGCAGGCATTCGGCTCTCCTCTCTCCTTGTGTGGAGGTAACTTTAAAGTTTTGTGTTTGATGAAGTCTCTGGTGCTAATGCAGTGCCTGGCTCGGTGTAGTTTGAGTCACTGAGCACACTCTGAGAAGCACACTGCTTTTACTCAAGCCTCTCGAGCTAGGAAATTCTGTTCTATTTTCACCGATATTTTTAGCCTCGTCCTCTAGGCTAACTTATGTGACTTAATTTTAGCAGAAATATAACTATCGAAGGTCATGTTAACTTTTGATAAGCAGGGAATCTGACCTGGACTGTTGATATTTTTGAACGCTTTAAATGTTCACAAATGTAATTATTTGATGTTCTGTCTTG
The DNA here is from genome assembly GCF_000764305.2 of Hyalella azteca. Classification (NCBI taxonomy): domain Eukaryota; kingdom Metazoa; phylum Arthropoda; class Malacostraca; order Amphipoda; family Hyalellidae; genus Hyalella; species Hyalella azteca. Next base: position 134,357 of record NW_025938989.1, on the reverse strand, counting down.
TCATCTGCATTTGCCGAGCACTTGATTGTAAAAGTTTTTGATGAAGATTGGTGCCTTGGGAAAGGAGGCCCGAAAATTGGAAAAACTTGTATCAATAATTTTCAAGCTATCGCAACCTTTCCCTTGCGTTTATGCAAATAAATAATGAGCACAATTCTCTGCGTCATTCTTTCTTTGCGCTATTAAGTAAATTTTGTAGAATTTCATTAATGATTTTTTCAAGTTAAAATAAAAACAACCACCCCCATAGAATGTCGCTCCTCCATAATAACCTTTAAAGGTGACCTAATTTATTTAATTTTTAATTCATCATTGATATTTAAACTTGGTTGCATGAACAAAAACCAGGCGTGGTTTTCAGGTTGGGATTTTGATGACATGCTGCCCTGCTAGCCTGATACTTCACCCGCCCCAACACGGTTCTGTTGGGACCAGCAAGGCCCGAGATACTTTATTCCTTTATTTTATTAGTTTATTTATTCCTTTTACTCCTTTTATTTTCCATTTTTTCCTTTTTATTCTTTTTTCTAGAGAGTTTATTTCTTTTTCTAAAGAGTATCCCATGGGATACTCTTTGGAAAAAGGAATAAACTCTGAGAATTAAAACTGTTTATATGTCAATACTTCATGAGCAGGTGGAAATTTTTTATACTTCTTCTCGGGAGACAAAACAAAATCGAGGATCAAACTTCTTGAGACGGGAATTTGTTGTGATGGAAAAATGTAAATGTTTTACATCCATTGCGTTGTCATCACTGCATGGTTGTAGAAAGAGAAGAAAATGTTAACTGTCCAGTTAATTAGGGATTGACAATTTTTGAGGAAATTTAGAAATTTTGCAGACTTTGAGACATTTTTTACAATTTGAAGAAGTGTATTTGTCACAATTAGAAACTCTTGTCTTCAAATTTTACATCGAGTATAAAAGTTGGAAATTGTACTTACTCTACAGTAAGTACAATGGATACACAATTAATTCTACCACATTTATTTTGCATGGAGTTACATTGGTAATAATGCGAAGCTGAGGTCTAAAAGGGAAGAGATGTTTCCGAGAGTTGAAAATTATTAATGGATATATTGTTAATCTATTCTATAAAATTTATGAATATTTTGTATTACTGTCCTGAGTTCAAACAATCATAAAATTCTGTATAGTTCAGGGATAAAAAGTTTTGTGGCTCCATTTCCAAAACATAACTGCCCATTGATTTAATACGATTTTATGGAGACCTGAACTTTTATGGAGACCTGAATCAGTCGCTCCACTGAATGCGTTTGGGCAAAGAACAATGCCATAATGTTCCGATTCAATTTTGGCATCGGAAGGAGATGTCTTAATGTTCCGCTCCGATTTTGATATCGGAAGGCGATATCTTAATGTTCCGATCCAATTTTAGCATCGGAAGGCGATGTCATAATCGGATGTTGACGATGTATAATGTTAAGTTGTAGCAATAACTTTGAAGAACGGAAGTTCCTTCAGTGTAGAAGATCTAAATAACACTGATTGCTCTTTTGAATATATTGAAAAATGTGGACTCCATGTCAAGCTGAGGGCGAAAATGGCTTCGAGTGGAGAGACGTGCCAGAAAGGTCAGGTCAGTGGCATGGCTGCTGTCAGTGAGTGTGGACGTGTGCAGCTCGGCACTGCGATTCGCTTGGCTGGCAACGCGCCCTCGTCGTACGACTTCCGATTAATGAACGAAAAGGGTTTACTCTAATTTTTACTTAAAACCTTCACTGTTTGCATCTACTAGTAGCTTGAACCGATTTAATACGGGTAAAGTTTTGTACGCTTTTCTTTAATAAGATGGTTATAGTTATTCTGAACTATACTTTTACTGAACNTATGGTCTTATCGCGTTCGGGACTTAGCGCAGCAATCCAAGCTTGATACTTCATACCAGGAGAAATACGTTCATTTGTTAGAATTTTTTTAATTCCTGAACTATCAGTTAGTCGCTCTAAAAATGTTTAACTCTAAATACAATGGTTGATTTCTGCAAATATTATGTTTCTCTGGGCGTTGCAGGTCCGCAATTAGAGTACTGAGAGATTTAATAAGAGTTTTGCAACTAAAGAACCAAACTACTGTCTAGACTTGTATATGGGAAGCACAAATTATATTTATAAATAATAGAAGGAACGTGCAAGTGCTGCAGGTCTCACCGTAAACACTCGGTAAACATTCGCTCTAACTGCAAAGTGTGCTGCCAATGCCTTGCGAATCCGACACTTGACAGGGGAGTCACGCTCGCAACCTCTCTCTACCCCTGTTGCACCCATCAATTCTATTATAGGAACTGTTTTCCTCAGTAGGATGATTCGAAATTCTTATTGTTCCTTCTCGGTATTTATTTTTATATTTCTCATTTGTATGCTATTTATAATCAGTAGATGTAGTGTATGATTACGATAAAAAAATTCTAAGTTGAGAGCAGCTATGCGGAGGCTTGGACTGAATTCTTTAAACGAAGCATCGAATTTAGTCAACCTGAATATGCCAGCTGCTAGAGCAACGTTGTCCGGACTGACGGGAGATGCGTTAAGATGACGAAATCATAAGGGATGAGGATGACCACAGTTTAGCGGTACTGGATAGCCTTCCTTGTGATCTCTTTAGACAGGATAATCGGTTTTCTTGCTGGCTGTCTGATCACTGGTGATCTTCTCCTGGAAGTTGCTGTCCTCTGTTCGGCCACACCAGCGTCTTTGCTTTCTATCTCCCTATAGTGCAGATACCACCGACTTCGTTCTCCGATGTTCGTTTTGAAACAAGTGCTAACATCAAGCTAATTAAAGCGTAATTTTGCTTGAACTCTATCATAAAGGCAAAAAATAACATAATTACGAGAGCACTAATTATTACCCTGGGTATCACACCCAACACAAGCCGGTCGTATAGTGCACTGCAGTGATGGCCAGACTCAGATAGTGGCACGTGTGTGGTCGTCATCTCACACACGCTGCATTTGCGTGTGCAGGCGAGTGCATGGGGCGGCTGAGCTGACATCAAGAGGCTCGTTGCCTGTACAATTTGCTTGCTAATAATCGACAGCGACTCTTCTCAGAGATGAACCTGTCAGATGAGCACCAGCCATTATGTGCGGGCAGGCTTCTTAAACGAAGCAGTTGTTTTAATGAAACCTTGCATGTGCATGTGCAGTGTACATTGTGTCTCGGGTACTGCGTCTTGTACACTGTGTCTCGAGTACTGCGTTTCGTGTACTGCAGTGTCTCGTCTACATCGCCTTGTGTACTTGGATTTGTCAACGCAATAAATCTGGGATAATCTACCTTGTAAACACGAAGCCTTGCAAATTACACCAACTGTAGTCTACGTTGTAAACAGTGTCTCATATGAGGCCGCGTAGTCTACATTTGTACTCATTCCCACACTGCATTTGTACCCTCACATGTACCCTCACATGCACCCTCACATGTACCCTCACATGTCCCCTCACATGTACCCTCACATGTACCCTCACATGTACCCTCGCATGTACCCTCACATGTACCCTCACATGCACCCTCACATGTACCCTCGCATGTACCCTCACATGTACCCTCACATATACCCTCACATGTACCTGTTCTCATCACCTTGTGTCACCAGGCATTGGCGAGACCGGCTTCTTTAGTCCCCGGATGAGCTCTGTTTTGTTGACGTGTGCAAAACGTTTAAAGAATATTAACTTTCATTTTTGAAATTCAACTGGTACGACAGAATCGGGAATTCGTATATTACGGCTTACGAGTCACATACGGTTAGCATGCGGGTTAATTAGGGAGAACTAAATTTTGCAGTTTCATCAAATATAAGGTCACAAATTAATTTTGCAAGGTGTGATCGGTATAATGATCTTCATATATTTTGAGCTTCTAATTACAGCCCACTAGTTATAATAATAACTAAGATAAGTTATCATTTTCTGTTCTGACTTAAGAGTTCGAAGCAATCATCTACTTCAGTCACAGAAAAATGTTCGTCATTCTGTAGCTATAATTCCACACACATTGATATCCTTTTATCGACGTCATTTTACCTTGTTTCCGCCATCTTAATATATTTTTGATCATAATACCTTTGCATAATCGAACGATCTCCAACAAACCAATAAATCTTCCGTTCTTTTTTTATTTCAATTTCTATTTCTTTTAACCGTTTTTTAAATTCGTGCTTCTAGGTAGACTACACACATTTTAATTAATTTGATTGAGGTCTTATTGTCGATTGAACTGCATAACAATTGTAGCAGCTAGTGCCGTGCAAATGATGCATAGTACCATGTTGTGCTATTACAGTAGATTGAAAAACTTGTTCAAATTATCTTGAATTTATTCATTTAAACGGCATTAAAATCTCCCGTTTAGTTGCTCGTAAGCCAGCTATGCTGGACTTGACGACAGCTGTCGCCGGAACGCAATTTATGTCGGGCGGCGTCACATGCAGGGAACCCACAGCGTGGACGCCCAACTCGGGGCCTACTGGGCATCGCCCTCTGGTGGAGCTAGCCTCAATGTTCGCCAGCCTTTGCTGGGTCTTGACTCGATATCGATTAGCCTTTGGTGGGTCTTGACTCGATATCCGTCAGCCTTTGCTGGCCTTGACTCGATATCCGTCTGCCTTTGGTGGGTCTTGACTCGATATCCGTTAGCCTTTGGTGAGTCTTGACTCGATATCCGTTAGCCTTTGGTGAGTCTTGACTCGATATCCGTTAGCCTTTGGTGGGTCTTGACTCGATATCCGTTAGCCTTTGGTGAGTCTTGACTCGATATCCGTTAGCCTTTGGTGGGTCTTGACTCGATATCCGTTAGCCTTTGGTGAGTCTTGACTCGATATCCGTTAGCCTTTGGTGGGTCTTGACTCGATATCCGTTAGCCTTTGGTGAGTCTTGACTCGATATCCGTTAGCCTTTGGTGAGTCTTGACTCGATATCCGTTAGCCTTTGGTGGGTCTTGACTCGATATCCGTTAGCCTTTGGTTGCCCTTCGATTTAATGTTCGTCAGCCTTTGTTGGGTTCTTTTGAATATAGTAAAATAGAGTGTCGGAAATTTAATTATGATTTCTGGTAAATATGTCACGGGAATTAAAAAATCGGTTTATTTTCTAAATAAATCACAAATGAGTAAAGATTCAATAATTTTTTCTTTCTTTTACCTCCACAATTTTATGAAGCAGTTTTTTGCTATCTCGGGAGCAATATTGTAGAATGGTGTTTCGTTCTCGACCTCATATTGGTGCATATAGTTTCAGATACTTTATTTGTAAAATATAAGAACAATTATTTTCAGTTATATTCTCTGCAACATTGTCTCGATGCGACAGCTTAATTCTACAATTCAGATATGAATAACTTGACGAAGGAAAGTATCTGTTAGTTGCTGCAGTAAAAGTTAGTCCAAATTCGTTCCTGCGACTGCCGGACGCTACCGGTTTTTCTGGAAAATATTCGAGTGGCGAGTGTGTGGCTTCGCTCTCAGCGCCGCGGTCTCTCGTTACGAAGAACACACACACAAAGCGACGAGTTGTTCTACCGCAAAACAAACGCCGAGTGTAAGCTGAACTTCATGAACTCCTGCTTAGTATTCTACAGCTGAAAATTGCCATTCATTTTATGGAGACAGTTTTTTATTTCCCAAATGGATTCAATTATCTTTACTATCTCATGCAGGATATCGCTTACTTTGCGATGACATACGTGACATACGTGGCATACGTGGTCAAGTTTTGCACAAAAAGTCTTTTTAACTTATATTGGTATTAAATTTCAGACATTGAAACAAATAATCAAAAGTTCCCTACAACTTCTACGAGCATCAAGCAAGTATATTCCGACATGGCCTTTCTATTCTCTGAATTTACGCCCCTCCATTCTGTATTTTTTCTTTCAGATGGTTTAATTTAATTTAAGTTACTCATTGAAGTTCATAGGTAGCTAAGAAGACAAAGCGCAACAGGAACAATTATACCTTAAGCAGAGCTGGTCAGCCAACGTACAATATTGCCCTCTATACGTACGGTACTCCGAGTGTCAGGAGAAACAGAAGCGCTGTCTTGTTTACGAGGAAAAGCAACGATTCAGTCTACGCTTGGAGAAGGGCTCAAGATAAAGGCGGTGATAGTGCAACAGAAGTTTGTTTCAACATCTCCTTTCCCTAAACCGCTTGTTGGTCTGGGTTTGGCATGTGCTTCTGCTGAGTATTTTCCTAGTGTTTGAATTACTGCTTCTGTAATTTTCTCGTTCAGGTTGTGCGCGCTAAAATGACGGCAGGCGATCACAAATTCAGAAATGAGTGCGATAAGGACTGCTCAATTTTAGGGTATCGTGTTTTCTTTATAAAAAATTTTTTGTTATAATATTTATCCGTCCATTTTCATTGATTGTCTCGGGAAATTGTTTCTAGCAGGGAGGAGCAATCGATTGGTAGCGAATTAATTGTACGGCAGATAATTTTCGAAGGAGTTGGATGTTCAAATGGCATAGCACTCTAGAGCGCCGCCAGTGAAGTGTACGGCGCGCAGCAAGTGCAGAGAAATATCGGGTCTGCTAAGGTTTATACTTGTAATTCAGCAGACTAACTTGCCCGGCAGCGCTTCATTAATGTTGCAGCACGCCCAGGTCTCGTTGTGCTATAGCACCCTGCCAGTGTCAGCTGGTCTCGACCGCTGACAGCTGGGCGAGACTAGTGACTGATGAATGTAGTCTTTATATTAACATGACCACTAATGTTGATAATAAAATAATAACTTTTATTGAAAAGGCTGTTGATACTGATGCCTGATACTGCAAATACAACTACAAAGTTTGCTTGGAGAGATGTGTTGATGGGAGAGATCGAAACCTTCTACAGAAATGATAATGTTATCCGAGTTGAAGGTCCTACGAAAAACTTGTTTCTGCTGAATAAGAACTGATCAAGTATTAAATTCTTTTTGAAAGCGTGATGCAGCCTTGCAGGTGGTGTCTAAGTTCAGAGGTTTAGTATAAGCACAGTAGGGCCATATAGTTTCCTTCAATTTATGCACGGCTCCTGACGTCATCTTGTGTATGCTGAGTCAGCAGAGTTACGGCGCTGGTTTATCGCCGTGTTTTGCCTGTGGTAAGCGAGAGGGCAATTCACTCGTTCTCTTGTATCGTATTTTAAGACCGTGTGGTTTTCTGCAGGGTCGGGTATCGTTTCCTGTTTAATGCATTTATAGATTCGTTCGATATTTATGGCGTATAAAAATCTTACTTGATATGCAATGATATTTTTGTTCATATATTAGTTTATTATCACTTGCTATTTTTAAGTGCGTTTATCAGTGCCATTCTCGCTTGTTTTTTGAACACGTTCGAGTAAGAATTCGTTGCTGTCAACGCGTTGTGGGCCTTTGCGTTGTTGTTTTACGTCGTTTTCGTCCCGTTGTAGATTGGCAGATTGGCTATTCGTCTGCGGTGACCGTAAAATGAGGTATCTTTTAATTCAAGTCTGCAGCTTCGTAAGTTTCCTGCTTTTCCGTACATGGCACCTTGGAGTGTGAGCGGCATTTTTGGTGCCTCTTTTGTGATGCAGTTGCTTTTTATGGCGAATGTCAACAGCTGGCTACGCCTCAGCTGCTTTATATGTCCTATCTTGCACCATACCGGCTTATTTCAGCTCCCAATTTGTTGTGTTTTGCTCTCATGTTGCAGTGTTTTGTTGCGTGTTGGTAGTTTAGATAGAATATTTTGGTTTATCAACAATCGGTGATAATCATATCTTTTTTATATTCTATAAAATTTCGGATCTCTTTCCTTCTGCAAATTTTTACTCATGCACTGAATAAACTTCGTCTTGGGGCACAACCAAATGTGCTAACAATTTTATAGAGAATTCTTTGGCTTTCGAAACATGTTTTCACTCTGTTTCGGATTTAAATTTCGATGTACTTATTGCATTGCCTCATTTCTTCAACGCTTGCTGTAAGTTCATGCCGTTTAATTCTCACTTGCAGTGCATATGGTGCATCCTAAGTATTTTTTCTGCTTGTGCCGGTCATTGTCTGCGATGGTCGTGCTTTCCAGATTTTTCTGTAATAACGACAGGTTTTGTGGCCGAAGCCGCCGTCATTGCCAGTTTTTGTGCCTGATTCCGTCTTTGATGTGAAGAAGAGCGTACCAGCAACCCATGGTCATTTTCTGCTTCAAGGCAGATCGTATCATCTAATTTCAATATATGGTTCTCTTCATGGGAACATCTTCCTTTACATCTTTCTCTCCTCCAAAGCTCTTTCCTTTTATTTATTACCATGAAATATCATCGACGCATCTTCTACTGCCGTCTGGTGTCACAGCCTGCAAATTGATGCAATAAGACTCTAATATCATATACTACAGCTTAGGTAAATTAAACATAATTTAAAACAAAATATTTATTTAATATTTATTTAATATTTAAACAAAATATTTAGAAGAAAAATAAATCCTTTCGTGGGAAATTCAAGGAATCTAAAAGCGTGGAGATTGAATAGTGAAAATTGATAAACGATTTGCTATGCTTGACGAAGAGGTAGCTGTATTGGATGTCGCGTTACTGAAGACCGCGGCGCCTATGTTGCTATGCAATACATTGGTCGCCTTAAGAGTCCCAACGCTGCTGCATGCAAGTGCGTTTAGGTAAAGCACAAGCAGACTTGCGTCTAGCTTACAGTACTGGTAGGACAATGTCTCATTAGAGGGCTAATGATGTTCTATGGTGGTGGGAAATTTGGAGTTTTGTTGTGGGCATCTTTAATTTGAAGCTTTGTCTATGGAATTAAAAGTTTTTCTTGTTTGAATTTTTTTTCGGTTGTATGAGCTCAGTAGGATTTGATTAAAAAACTTGGATGTCATAGGCAGAATTTTCATGCAAAGAAATTTACTTGAGACTTTGTGTCATATTTCTTTGACGAGAACTGCGCTGTTTGTTGCTTTTGCAGCGATGCAGTGTAGCCTTTACCGAGACAGATAAGCCTGCAGCGGGGCCTTATTAAGATTTTAGGACCAACGAGTATGTTTTTCTTGGGATAAGCCATTCTGGGTTTTTGGCCTTCATTTTCTTTCAGAGGTTTACTCTTATATAAGCTCATATTCATGTTGTAAGCTCATATTACAGTGTTGGATTTCGAGGTTGTTTCTTGCCAATTTACTAACAAATTATGGATCACTGAGTGAGAAGAGGCAAAATATTGAGATGCTAGCTATAGTATAGAAATTCACGCTAATTCCGTTGAAAATCATACTTTTTTGTAACAGCGCTATCTATTATTTAACGTTGTCACTTACTAGCTGAGATTAATTTTCACTGATAAAATAGTGCCATTCATCTGATACTGACATAGTGCCATTCAGCTGATACTGACATAGTGCCATTCAGCTGATACACGATGTCTTGGAAAGTTTCAATGCAGTTATTTCATGTATCAGCATTGACTTATATTAATCCATAGTCAGTGAATCAGATCAGCCCTCCACTGAAGTGTCGAGGACTAGGCACACAGAGAGGTTCTGTGAATCAAGGTTACATACGCGCGGCTTAGAACAGCGGCGTATAATCAAATGTATTCATACAATGACGTATAATAAAATGTATTCATACAATGACGTATAATAAAATGTATTCATACAATGACTCATCTTATGCATGGGCTGCAGTTGACTTATTTGCGGTTCTTGAGTTTTCACGTTTATTTTCAAACCTTAATCTTAGGTCTTTATCTTAATTTCGAAAGCATCATAACCTATATAGTGCTGTTCTTCCTTTTTTTCTTATTCAATTTTCCGCCCCTCAAACTGATTTCCACTATTTTCCTAGAACTTTTCTTCATTCATAAAACACTGGGCATTTAAGCAATTTAAGATTAATTGAATTATGAAAATTTATTTATTTAATATTCTGAACGCATCGATTTTTTCAAAAATGCGATCTTTTTCAAAAATTGTAAACAGAAAATTTGCGTAATCTTGAAAAATGTCACTGTTAAATAGTGAAATGTTCATGATATTTAAAAAAGATTTTTAACACCATTTAAAATGTTTGACTTCAATCAAAAATTATACAGTTATATTGATCTCATATTGATCTTATATTCGCCCGCGATGGCTGGGTTAAAGAAAATAAACTTAATAGACTTTGATTTATACTATCGTAAGAAAAATCGATAATCTGCATATCATATTAGGATATAAAGATGATGTGTAATTCCCTTGAAAAAACTTAAATCCGTATCACCATGGACCTCAGATTATTTATAAATTTCTTTGAAGTAAAATTCAAATTTTAAAAAGATTTTAATGCCATTAGTGTGGGCATCTTGAGTCAGTCGCGAACCTTGATTAAATTGAATATTGGAAGATGTGATCTTCAACTCATGAATGAATATCATTGGTGAATACGCATTATTCATGAAAAATTATTGATTGTCCGTGCATAGGGTGACATGGTCGTTGCGTGTTCAGCAAAGAGCGCGAGAAAGGCGCCTCAGAAAGCGATCCACTGGCCGAACAGAGTACACTCTCAAGTGCTCGCAATCTCTTTTATTAATTGACATGTAGCACTCGCTGGCCGCATACCATTGCGGTTGTCTCGTTCATTGCGACGATACTCGCGTATACGTTTACCATCAAGCCTAATATCATAAATAAAGATTCATTGACGTCAAGATTTAGTACCGTTTGCATGAATGAAAAAATTAGCTTTCAAACAATTTCACTAACAATGAACCTCTTTCGACTAAGTGATTCATATTGAAAATCAAATCAAAGAGGTTTACTTCTGAGGAGAGCGTCGCTACTTGCACCTCCTAATGTAAGAAAAGTGATGTATTTTCGGGTGAATTGTCGCCACCAATACACTGACCATAAAACTATTACTGGAAATTAAATTAAAGTCTAAATCGTCTAATTTGTGAATTCATTCATCACAATTGATCTGGGTTTGGGATAGAAGAATTTGAATTCTTGACTGTTTGCCTGGAATTTTTAAAGAAGTGTCGCGACTGTCACACTGACCACAAACCTGGCGGTGGTCGGCCGTCAGGACGGCATTAGTATTATCGAGGCTCGTGATCTGAAAGGAAGAATTTCAGACGATCTCCTGAAGAGGGGCGCGTCTGGCGGCGATAAGTCGGCCCTTATCGGGCCGTCAATCATCGCCCAAGTGAAAGTTTTCGCGAATGAACGCGGCAAGTGCTGCTAATAACCCTATTTCTATTGAATTAAATAAGCTCGTTACGCGCATAATAGTCTTAAGCGTATCGGCGTTCTGTGAAAATCGTGAGCGTTCTCTTGATAATTCTCGCCTTGCTTCTCCTGTCGTAACGCCACGTAAAACAACCGGCGTCTGACCGGCTGATCTGTCGTACACTAATGATGCGGTTAAAACTATCGATCATTGCTTTGTGCGATAAGCTCTCGTTGAGAAGTCGCATCCTGTGGGAAATTTTTCCATACAATATACGATTTAAAAAATTTATATTCATATCATCTAATTTGTGAATTTATAATCACAATTGATCTGGGTTTGGAATGGAAGAATTTGACTCCTTGACCGTTTGCCTGGTAGCTGCAGCAACCTAGTTTTAGAGCAAGAATTTTTTAAAATCTTTTCTCAGGAGGTCGGCAGCAGTTTTTTATGTCTCAACGTTCTCCAAGAAGGAAAGAGTGATCTATCTAATGTTTTTGACCGTTGAGGTCTGTTTTTACTTGCATTATCAATCCATTAGCTGTTAACAAATCAACAGATACCATTTTTAAAGCATCGTGGGTGAGCTCATTCTTCGATTCCGTAAAGGGACTTTCAAAAATGACCAATAATGAAAAACTTCTTAAATCCACTGAAGTTCAAACATTCCCCAGTTTACAGTATATTCTCCTTAAACTGAATATTGGAAGTTCTGTAGAAAATGATTTTTTATACGAATGATTGTAATTCTCGCATGGAAAAGGTATAGGTAGCACAAATTGCTGCATTAGTCAATAAGAAATAATAATATTTTTACAATGGCTCTAATCATTTGTACATTTCATCTTGCTGTAAATTGTTACCATTGCTAATATCCATGGTGTTAAAGTAGATCCACAGAATAAGATTATCAGTGACAGAAATTGTTCTCGAACATTCCGCTTGTGCTTTTCAAAGATATATTGCTCAGTGATCCGAGGATTATTTGTATCCGCAATCTATATTTTTTTGACGGAGGCTGGTTTGAAAACATTAGGCTAACTTGTGGATGGTCTGCTTCCAGCCATTAGTCAGGGATATGACGTGCGCTCTCGTATGACTGCTTGCCCGCTGGATGCCCACTTACCTCCCATGAAGGGCCAAAATCTGGAGACAAATGGACTACGCTACTTTCACTTTCTCGTGAAGGATACTGATGGATCCTATTGGCATGACGTCCTTAAACTTAACCGTGAAAATTACGGGGAATCTTTGGCTGTCTTCCTGAGGGACAGCTCCGTGAAAGGTGTGAATTGTGACCCAAGTTCTGAGATTGGTTCGTACATAGAGAAACTATTTTGCAAAAAAATGACCCAGGGTAGGGCGTAGTCCACAAAAAGAAAGCGCCAAGAATGTGAACAAACAACTATAAATCTAGTAGGAAAACATTTCCAATTTTTACAGTTGTTCAGAGTTTGACTAACATCTAAAATTTTTTGATTTTTCACTCACTTTTATTGGGCAATGAATCAAGTTGGCAATGTTAGAGTTATGCGAAGGGTGGAAATGTGGATTGCGTCGAAGTCTTTACAAAGGCTTGTCTTCTTATTGCGCCGTCTATAATTAAATTGTACGTTGGCGTAGAGGCCAGTTCGCTCTAACCATAACATATGTTTCATTTTTTTAGGATTTTAATGTCGCTAATATTTCGAACTTGCACTTATTTATTCCCTATCCTCATTATCAGAGATCTTTTACAAATTGAACTTTTTTTACGTGGCTGTAATTGTTCCAACTTCTTTTCCTTTTAATTTCTTGCCGTTGGTTTTGGAACGATGCTATTAGTCAGGCTCTAATTTTTCAACATCACCATACATTTTTGCGGATCACTTCATTTTTAGGACTTGGTACCTGGTTAAAAATCTCAATGAAATTTCAGTTCCGTGACTGATTGAAGGGAAACAGTCGTCCAGCGTTGACGCGGCTGTAGTTTCAAATGAGTATGTAGTATGGGCAATAATATTCGACACTGCTTGTGTTTGTCACACCTTCTTGCCGCATCACTTGCAGTCTTGGCCACCAGGGCCTGTGATGTTCAACACTGACAAGGTATGCTTGACTCCTTCTAGTGTTTGCCCCATCTTCTTGCCGCATCACTTGCAGTCTTGGCCACCAAGGCCTGTGATGTTCAACACCGGCAAAGAGCGCTCAGGTCGTTCCAGTGTTTGAATAAGTTCCGTGGCTCGCGCCGCTCGGGATACAAGTTTCGTCGACGACTTGAAAGAGATCGAGAATGTTTGCAGGTTTAGTGGCGCGTGTTTGCAGCGCCTGAGTGCCTGTTTGCTTCGAGTCTTGTTAGCTTAAATTTTTATTTGACCTTTCTTCTAGAAAATCTGGGTGCTGGAGATTAGAACTGAGATACTGAGTGTAACTATTGAAGAAAAGAGTTACAGAAATATGCTGGATTTCAAATTAAGTTGGTCGGGACATTTTCCGCAAATATATTGGTAATTCGGTAGTGTAAATTATCTAAACCGTGAGCCCAAATTGATAAGTCTTATAGGAACTTAGGTATTAAAATTGAAAAAAAGTTGCGATAATTTTGCCCATATTAGCTGTCCGCTTGATTGTTTAGTACTTAAGTTTGATAGTGATTTACTAAAAGTATTTTACTTTTTGCCCTCCTGTATTTCTGTTTCTTTGTATCCTCATGAATTTTAGTGCAAATTTAGTCATCGCCTTCTATTAATCTTCGTGATTGTTTTGATCAAATCGCGAAACACGTGACACAAGCAAGCTGGAACAAACATGGCGTTAATTAAAGATTCAGATGTATATTTTTTGGCAGCGATGTAGAAATTGTTATTCTCACCGCATCTGACAAATTAGCAAATTTATTACATAATTTTTGGACTAAAATCCCAATTCAGTTTTGTTCAATTGGATGTTAGGTCATAAAGCAGTGGACCATAGAGTCTGCTCTCAGGAGTCTGCTCGATGTCCCGCCATGCTATTTACAGCCGCAGACAAGTGCAGTGTTTGACTGCAGCGCACAAATATACAGAGCAAACATCTTCGTCTTTTGCGAGTAGTTTTTAAGTAGGCGACAGTACTGCGACGACTGCTCATTTTTTTAAGCTTGTCTTGAAGTTTCTTGTCTGCAGCCATGATTCATGGTGGGTACTTGCAGTCATTAACTGCTCTCCTCATGTCGCTAGAGAAACTCATGGCGCCTTCTCCTGTGGCATTCTTTTAATACTATATACGTATGGTTCTTTTAAGGCATGCGGCGACCATCAGTCAGGTTGCGTGAAGGTATACGTGTGGTTCATGCCAGCACAAGTCACGCGCGTGTGCACTACTATAGGACTGAGTTATCACTTCTGTGCGGCGAAATTATTGTATCTGTAAAGCAAGTATTTGCCAATAACTCCTTCACTCTTTTTTAGTGTTATTTTCAAGCTTGAACGTGCATCCTACGATTTATATCATTAAATGAATTTTATGCCAATTAGTCACTAAAAAATAAGCTTCTCAACCCACATTCACCATCGCACTACTCTCTTCTAACGGATAGGAATATTATGTTATTTTGTTGTATTATAAGGTCGACTGTATCAATATCAGACAATGTTAATTGATGTTAATTTAAATTCGTTATAAAAACTGTGGGAAATGTTGAATGCCAAAGTATTGGATGGGGTCTCGTACCACGTTGTTTTGTTTGTTCTGCGTCACTTGGACGGGCCAAGAGGTTGTCACGCTCATTTCACAGTCCGGGCCTTGGACCCAGCGGCCTGAGAGGCGGTGGGTGAGTACTTATGAGTGGCACGTCAAGAGGTCGTCCCAGTTGGCAAGAGTTCGTTATTTACTCCGGCCTGAGTAACCCCATTAACAATAGCGCATTAAAGTGTACCGGGCGCCTGTCATAACCTCTTTCAACAGAAAGTCTACTTGGTAAACACGCCCTCTACTCAGCCGTGCTGGACACATCCTTGTGGTCTCATCGTTAAATATTTAACTCCGTAACATTCCTCGATTCACTACATCTTTCACTAATACTAGACCTTATGGTATCTGTCCACAAATTCTGATCGTGATCGAAAGCTTTATGTCGTTTATAAAAGCCCTTAACTTATCCACGAGTAAAATAATCATGTGGAACGGAATGATTGGCTCCACAGAGTCATCCTTCTGCGTGGACCAGATATAGGTACTCACTGTCGTTTTCCGTTCAAAAAATTAATGAAGTAATACGTTTAATTTTGTGACCCGTGAAGCTAAAGATTAACCACTTTTGCTGCTTAAATGCGGAAACGTTTTGCAAATGTTCTTCGAAGAGTCTTATTAAAATGAATCCGTTCTTAACATGAAAACATTCGTCTATCTAATGACGAATGTTTTTCTATCGTCTAACATTCGTCTAAATGCTTATCATATTATTGATGATTGTTGACCTCATATTTCTGGAGCTTGCAGCCGATGGGCAATCAAAAGCTCTCTCAGAAGGTCACTGATCTAAAAACAATTGGATGACTTGGCGCGTAACAAATTCTATGAATCTTCGGTGGAAAAAATTTTCTCTCTTGACCAAATGTTGAGAACTCTGTTGTACCAAGAGCCCCTTACATTTAAGTTTTGGAGAGTCAGTGGTGTGCGGCCGTTTTTTTGTAGGCAAGTATCGCAAGTTTGCTCGTGAAACGACGAAAAACTCACTGAGAATTGGCCGAGTGGTCGCGCTGCCAGGGGGGGTGTTGCCAGGGGGGGTGTTGCCAGGGGTGGTGTGGCGTGTTGACGCGCAAGAAGATGCCCACTGATACGTCATGTCAACCGAGGCATTTTTTGCGAACGTTGCTGTTGCTAGCCAATCAACGCCACTGCCTGTGGAAGATGTTTGTTTGTTCATCGGTTCATCGGACTAATTTTGGCCGAAACATGTTAGGGTTAGCTAATATTTTTTCACCACTGAATATTTCAGTTCAACTTAATATATTGCTGGCATTTTAATATGTTTGGTTCGGATGTTAATGAGCTGAAAAATTGTAAAGTTTTCGCATTTCTCTTGACATCAATTGCTCATTGTTTTATCACCGCTTTTATTTTTAGCGCATTTTCTCAATTATGGAAAAAATGCACTATTGTGCTCGCTATGTCCGTCCGTCCGTCTGTCCGTGACCTCAAGTTTTCGTCGACGAGAAAATGCGCTCGCTGTCACTCACTGCAGTGAGTACTGAGTTATATTTTTTTACATTTTGGTGATTTCAACACAATGACGTCACCGAAATTTATCCGATCTCCCTAAAGCGTAAGTTAACAAGATTAATTTCATATGTAACATAGATATTAACTCCAAAAGAATTGTCACGGCAAGACAGACAAAATTGCTCATCTGAGCTCAGCTTATGGATCTCAGTGATGAACGATTGGTTCGAGTTGTGGTCGCTTGCAATATTTCTGCAAAGTAGATCAGGTGCTCGAGGACTCCTCCACCTGCTGTGATTTGTTCACTGCAACCACAGCAATTTTTTGACGTCACTCGTCGGCCCCACGACGCTCGTTACGTCTCAATAACGCACACTCTGCGCCACGTGACGCATCTCAGCAGGTGCTGATCCTTGCGTGAGCAGAGGCAAGAAGTTCGAGCGCATGGGCCTTCATCACAGGCTGGGAAGTTATAGTTAAGTTATAGTTATAGTCCGAGGTGGGCAGTAGCGCGCTACATGTAGCGGTAGCGGTAGCGGCGCTACATTTAAGCAATTGTAGCGGTAGCGGTAGCGTCCGTTACATTTAGAGCATTTAGCGGTAGCGGTAGCGTCCGTTACATTTAGAGCATGTAGCGGTAGCGGTAGCGGTAGCGGCCGCTACATTTCAAAGTAGCGCTGCCCAGCTCTGGTTATAGTTAAGTTATGGAGCTCGTATCATCCACTCAATCATATCCAGGATTTCGTTACATACACTAGCCAAAATGAGTAAACTATTTCTAGAATTAGAATTGATGCTTTTTATAGTTAAATTATTCTTTCATTTAGTTTTTTCATTCTCGTTTTTTACAATGACATGAGGTGGCCAAGAACTTTTATAAACTATTCCATGCATTGAATAGTTTTGCGTAATCGGCACTGCAATGAAAACTTGCAACATTTATGAGATCGACGGGGGGCATTCATTTATTTTATAGTCTTGAATTCGTCCCTCAAACGCGTTAACGAAATTTTGAAATTATTGTTGTGTATTTGAGTTTGCATTGTTATTATTGTGCATTTGAGTTTGCATATGCGGGCTATGGCATATTGAGTACATTACTAATACATTGCTTTTCCCGGTGTTAGTTCGTCTACTTTACGGGTTAGTTTGAGATTTGTCAGTTGGTTATAGGAGTGCATTAAAAAACGTACAGACTTAACGAAATACGCAATGGCTCGCCGAAAAAATTGCTATACTTTGAAACCGTTATATTCTATTTATTGAAATTGACCACCATGCATGTTCGTGAGCATGTTCAATGTGAGCATGGTTATTGTTCGGGCCATTGCTTTACTGCTTCTATCAGAATATCATTAACAACAGACATGGAATGGTGTACCTGAACGTGTTCATCGGTATTTTCATATTTTATACCTTTTAATACTGCCGTTAGCAAGTTCAATTGGGACAATATACGTACGGCTCTATAATTGTCTAAGACATCGTCCTCTCACGAGTTCAGTTTCTGGATATTTGTACACTTAATTGAAACCCTTTTAAATTTTTCGTCTATTTGAATTATTCGGTTCAGTGGAAGGAGCGTCGGTTTGACATGGTATCAAATTTTATTTGCAGTGGTAAAACTTTAATAGCAATTTTTATACCCGTCTTGCAATATTTATTGCCCAAGCCAAACTGCAACGCGACGAAGAATCTCCCTATTTTTATTTATGAACAATTCTTTCCTCCATTTTGATGTGACACTTACACTCGCAATGTTTCTCAAAGTTAGATTTCTCTCATGAATCTTTTCGAAATGTTAGTTTTCGTGCCAACTTTCCTCCCAATTTTAATGGCTGGCGAACGACGCCTACGGACTCAGTGGCCGCCAGAGGGCGTTCCTTCTTTTCGGGGAGACGAGTCGAGCTCGGCCGCATGCGTGAATACCTCATTATTTTTGGCATCGTGCGACAGCTCTCACAGATATATTTAGAGAGAATACAGAACAGTTTTATCTGCTGGTTGAACCTGTCTAGCCTAGCTAATGACAGGTTCAAAGCATAATATTATTACCGGCAGTGTCAGTCCACTGATAGCTGAAGATGTTTGGATTATCAACTCATTTCTCGGTAATGTATGCTATTAGTAACAAATTGTAGTTTAACCGGTGCAAGATACTTTGAAATAAGAAACTTTAGTTAGAAAAAAGCTTTACCTCTAACAAAACTGTAATCATGTGTTAGCTGGAAACAAATATTACATTTCTTTGGACTGCTTATATTGTCAGCTAAAACACTCGACAAATTTGATAATTATTGTGACACATCAGCAAAAGTTGAGTCATTGCAGGCCGCAAATAACTGCGCTTCAAGGACAGGTCAACGTTGAAATGCCATCACGGGACATTGACCTCAATGGCAGTTTTGCTGCACAGTTGATCTTGAGACATAAACCTCACTTTGTCCTAAGCAAACCATTTTCCCGCCTCTCGTGCGCACTAAGCTAAGAAGCCCACTTCTCTCCCTGCATCTATAGGAACGACTTGACAGGCAAGAAACATTACAGTTGCCGAAGCAGTAATTCTGTCCCAATATATCAGCATCACCTGACCAAGGGTTTTTTTTCCGGCTGGCCTGGCGCTGTCGGACACGCACTTCAATCCAATGTAACTAGTAATTTCTTTGGCACTACTGATTTTTGTCTCGTTAGTTCATGTTTCTTTTCGAGCTCGTGTCTTTCTGGTCTTAACTTAAGCTTTTCATGATACGGCAATATCCGTCGTGCTCGTTACATAAAAGTAAGCGCCAAAATACACAAAGAAGCGTTAAATGTCGGAGTGTTCAAAAGAAGCCCGTTACGTGAAAGCTCGAGATAAGATGCCATTGGGCACTAAAGCTACCGCGAGAGGGCCCCTCTCTGCTAACCGTCTAATCTTGATTAGGTGCGGTCCAATATGTTGTTCCTCCAATAGTTGTTGCTGCGATGGTATATGCTGCAATGGTTGTTACTCCATTGGTGATGTGTTGCTTCAATGATTGCTACTCCATTGTGATCGTATTGTTCCAAAGATTGTCGGCCCTTTGTGGGAGTGTTTCCTCAATGGTTGTTGCTCCGTCGTCGTAGTGTTGCTCCTATATTAGCTACCCCAGTGTGGTAGTGTTACTAGAATGGTAGTTGCCCCCATTGTGGTAGTGTAGTGTTACTACAATGGTAGTTGCCCCATTGCGGTAGTGTTACTACAATGGTAGTTGCCCCAGTGTCGTAGTGTTACTACAAAGGTAGTTGCCCTTATTTTGGTAGTATAGTGTTACTACAATGGTAGTTGCCCCAGAGTGGTAGTGTTACTACAATGGTTGTAGCCTCGCAAGTGGCCTGCACTAATCTGCGCTCTGTACTACATTTACGATAAGAAACGCAAATGCCGTCGTTCGACGAAACGATGCTTGTGTCGCTGACCACAGCAGAGGATTAAATTCTTTCTCGTTGTCGATTAACTCTATTCGACAGCTAAAATTCTCCTAAAAAGGTGCATTGATATATTTATAAAAATCAATATTTTACTCATGAGTTGTACGATCATTGTGCAGCTTGAACAGTCTACATTGTAACTGAAATAATTCATACTTAAACATTTTTTTCCCTAAATATTAGAAAATTCGAGTTAATTCTCATATAGTATCGTTATGTTTCGTATAAAATATATTTTATTAATTAAATGATGCAAAGAATGCTGGTCCCTCACCGTGATTGGGATGCCTAACTTTCATCAACCGCATCAACACATTTGCCTACAACACATCACGGCGTAAAAACGGCTCCAATTGGCCGTAAACGTGTGCGTTGGAGTCCAATAAACGGTAGATTTGGACTCGGATTGGCGACGAGCATTGAGATTTACCTGATAACCGTGATTAAATCGCAGCGGCTTGCGCGTGCCATGAAAACTTGCGTGACTGTCATGCTCATACTGTTGAAATTATAGGTGGTTTACAGGCGTATTACGGTCGGCCAGCGCTGATACGGCTCTGCTTTCTACGTACAGACACTGCATTCATTGCACTGCCAGGCGAAATCTTGCAAAAACGGCGGCGTTCTTCGCATATTCTGAGCTATGGGAGATCTTCTAGAATGCGAGCTCTTCGCCAATGCAGCCATCTCGACGGCACGCTGTTGTCGCTGTCACAGCTTCTTCTGCTTACTTTCTGTGCCTAACTGATGTGAGTTTTGCTTTGCCCTGTATTTTATTTAACTCACATTGTAAAATTTCATTTAATTTAAAGCCTGTAGCGTCCAACTGCATGATAACTTGAACCTTTAATACGATTCTTTAATCCTCTACACTTGTTAACTAAATTATCTTCGATTGGGACAATTTAATAATACTTTTTACTATTTTTTCTCCAGAGTGCGGTAATACGTAATTTTACGTTATAAAGAACTTTGAAATTACTACTAAAGTTGAATAAATATGAGGTAAACTTCTGTCTCGTATCTCAATTGTTGTATAATGTAAGAAATGTAGATAAGGCGACATTTTCATGTATAAATTCAACTCACGGCGATGGTCTCATTTTTCGAATGGATTGTGTCACTACTGAATAACACTCTAACATTTACTTTAAATCTTTAACTATTATACTCTCGAGTACATGAACATGGAAGTTCAAATCCAAATCGAGATTTTATATTTTTTCAATCTTAACAATCAGATTTTTCGGTACACACAAGTTGAAAGATGCTTGACTGTCATCAAGAAAAAAATCCAATTACTCTACTTCGTGAAGATTCATTTTAACGTTTTTATATGTTGCGATATGACTTCACGATCATTGTACGCTTTCACGACGAGCTCATAAATAAATACTTGTGTCCAACATCGTCTTGAAGAGCGTCTTTGTGCGTGAAGACGTCGCCAAATACCAGGGTATTCGTCGTCTGCTGTCTTGCGTTGAAGTGGCTACACTCTTCCCCATAGCCACTCTTCCCCATATAGCCACTCTTCCCCATAGCCACTCTTCCCCATAGCCACTCTTCTCCATAGCCACTCTTCCCCATATCCACTCTTCCCCATAGCCACTCTTCCCCATAGCCACTCTTCCCCATAGCCATTCTTCCCCATAGCCACTCTTCCCCATAGCCACTCTTCCCCATAGCCACTCTTGCCCATAGCCACTCTTACCCATAGCCACTCTTCAACACAGCCACTCTTCCTCCTGTCACTTTTCGCTAAAGTCATGCTAATTTTTGTTGTGCCTCTTCCCTATCATCGTTGGAATCTTTACAAGATAAGAAGTTAATTTCTGAGCGCAAAATTACAATTATGAAAATATGTTTTCAACTGTCACTTTTCATTAAGGGTAAAGTGTTTTCGATTAATATTGTGCATTATATGTATTCGCAAAGACCAAAACGCATCTTCGAGTGTCCTCTTGAATTTTCTCGTTTCTTAATGCATCTCACGACCAAGAAAAATGATAAAGCGTTATTTCTCATTTAAATTTCCTTTACCGAGGACCACCAAAGAAAAAACGTGTTATCCTATCAGTGCCTCAACACAACAAAGGCAAATAAGTTGGTCATGTCTATCATCGTAAATTAATGCACGGTCACGTTAGACTGTATAGCTACTCCATAACTCGCTCTTTCGCTCGAGTTCCTGGAAGACCTTTAGCTCCATCAGGGTCTGAGATGGTAGCTGTGCCACTCCCATGCAAAGCTCGATAGCAAACAAAAGAGTTTATTTTGGACCGGTGGTCGAGGGTTGCATTTGTATCTTGTGACCTTAAAGTAAAATGGCCCAAGCTGAATTTTTTTAGGAATGGTTGAATAAAATTGCAATCATGCTAGACTTCCAACAAATTTCGGCAAAAAACAAAGGAGTTCATGTCAGAAAAGGTCATGCAGAATGAGCGAATATTGTCAAACGATGTCAAGAGGACGAGACTGCGTGGCAGTCACTTACGCGCTCAGTTCAAATGAAACAATCAATGATCTGTTTATGCTGAGCAGGGCGGAAGTCACTTGCTTAGCTACATTTTTCTACACATTCTCTTAAAAAAGTCCTCTTATGATAGCCATAATAGAATGTAAAAAACGTAAAAAATTTCAGAACATGTAGTATAAAATTGTTGATTTAGAGACTCCACCGTAACTTTTGCCTAATAGTTGTCTCCTTTCAGCAGGCGTTACGAGAGCTCTTAATCAGCGTGAACTGAGCATTATTCTTTGTAGTGTGCGAGTTAGTGCACGGAAATGCCCCATGAAGAGGTTAAGGCAGTCAGCCACATGATGTGTGCTGCAAGAAGTGCAATTTACTGCACAGCATTGTAAGCCGTCGACCGCGACGCACAGTCTCGTGCATAAGCTCAACTAATCCTCATTACGATGTTCGTGTTCTTGTTTACAGTAGTAACGTCTACTTGACGAATTTGTTTTTCTTTGCTCTTGTGTATCACGGTGTTTGTTAACTGTTAATCTAGCTCTCACGTTAATATTTAATTTTGAGCTGCATATTATTCAAAATAGAGAAACCTAAAAGCGAAACATTTGTTCCTTCAGTATGCGATTCTCTGGTGAAATCATCAACTATCCATCATTGAGTTTCTCTTAGTTTATAGTTTGAACATGTTCTAAAAATATCGGCTGTTCGTAATATATTTTTATTTTTTAATGAAAACTACTAATGTGTTGAGAGTACTTATGGTTCTCTTTTCTAAACTGAACAGCGGAATTAACATAGCATAACAATATTAAATTTTCTTAACCACCTACTGAACATAGATAGTGCTTCAATAAAAGCTTTCTTGCACATGAAGCGTTTAGCTGGTCTATAGATGTTGCTATTAGTGCCCGTGAACGTCGCTACGAGTGCCACGTCTTTGAATGAAACGTCTGCAAAAGTCATGGCTCTCGTCTAATTATTATAGCGTTGATCACATGGGTCATCGTCTTGCTACGGCTCATAAAGCGTGCGCTGCTTCACGATCTGCTCTATCTTTAGCGTCCGCGCGGTGTCGCGCTAATTGGCAGCGACACAGCGCAGAACTGGCGCTAGACTGCACCTACGTTCACCTGCACATGCCTGTTGACAAACACCTGCCCCCTGAGACAGGTGTGTCATTGGTGTGTATCGTTTGTCTGGTACATGTGTCATGCTCATTTGAAGTTTACTTGAAAATTTACCTTTGGTGCAGTACTTGGGAGTAGATGATTATGCAGTAGAAACTTTGTCAGCCGTTCTTTGTGTAACTTAATTAATGATGCAGAATAAGCACCGAGGTGAATCTTCACGAAATTTTGTTCAAACCTGCCTGTTCTTCAAGTTTAATTATTTAAATTTTCCGATTATTGAGAGATTCAACTTTCATGATTCTCATGGGAAGTCGTAGATTTCCGCTATATCCATATTCCCGTGTTGTTAATTTATTAATGAAATGCAAGAAAATTTAATTTATCAGATTCATGAACATTACGTTTCGGCGTAAATGCAACAGTGAAATTAGTTTGTCGCAATCCTAACAACGAAATTAATTCGTCAGCGTACCAGAGAATGATACGATAATCAAATCACATGCAATTTCATAATATTTGAATTCACGTTTTTTAATGCAAGTAAGAAAGAGTGCAACCCATATCTGTGCTGTAAAATAGACATCTTCTCATTCATGTAATCAAGAGGGTGAATACAGTCTAACGTTACACACTAAAAAATACGACTCGTTGCCTGCAAAATCTGCTATATCACCGCTGGTTTTACGACTATACGCCATGGCTCGGGTCCCAGTTTTTACAGTCACCCAAGCTGGCAATAAAAGTGAATAATTTATGTCTCATTGAACTCGAACGCTCTAAATCCCGCTGTTTTTCTTCGTACTGCGCTCACTTGAGTTTGTACTGTGACGACGGCACCTAAATCTCTTGACCACGTACGGCCCGAAAGACTGTGTGTGCATGGGCACTCGGAATGAAACTAGCACATCAAGAGGATCTTCAAGAGAGATCATCAGGAGACAACTAGCACATCAAAGAGTGCCCTAAGAGATATCATTAAAAGGCAACTAGCACATCCAAATGAAGTTAAAGAGAGATCATTAGGAGACAACTAACAAATCAAAGAGTGCCCTAAGAGATATCATTAAAAAGCAACTAGCACATCAAGCGAAAGTTAAAGACAGATCATTAGGAGACAACTATAGCGCATCAAGAGGACCTCAAAGAGGGATCATTAACTAGCACATTAAGGGGGGCTCCAAGTGCGATCATTTAAAGGAACCATCTTCTGTGTGCGAGTTTTATTCTGTGAAGAATCTTCTACAATTTTTTTATGTCTGGTTATAATGCCGATTTTGTAATGCTATCTTATAATTCCACATAAACGAATTAGAAATCCGTATATATATATATTACAACTTATTTAACTGGGTGCTTTCGGTATTTTTTCTCGATTAATTTTACGTGTTAGATTATTCTAATGTTCAATTAAATTCTTTAATCTGATGGTAATCAGAATTTAATTTCGTTACCTTGTACAGGGCATTGCTGTATTTATCCTGCTTATTGAATGAATATTGGTATTATCTACCTTTTTTATACCTACTTTCCCATGATTAAGTAAACCACCTTTAATATCCAAACCACCAAAAACCACCTCCATTTAATTTTCTAGTTTGAATCCAAAGCGCCATATTGACCACTCGGTCAAAACTACAACTCCAACTGTTCCAGCTAAGTTCCAAATAACGAAGATCCATGACCGCATTAATCGTTTCTGCCCTACTTAATGTACCATGGTCAGTTTCACATGCGAATGTAATGCTTGGTGAACTTTATTACTCGCGTGCATGCGGTTTTCCTCGCTGAGCAAATTGCGAGCGTCGAAGCGACGGATGCCAAAGCCTTGTACGGCAGCCGCTACAAGATTACTTTTTCCGATCAACAACTCGGGTGATTTGCTTGCCCGACCACCTAGTCCAGCGTCTGCAGATTGTACTTAAATTTTCTCGTCCGCAGTTTCGGTTAGCCCGACTACCTAGGCTATAGTGACTGCAGTTTGTACTTGAATATTCTCGTCCCAGTCCGCTTGCCCGACCACCAAGTCTAGCGTTTGCAGTTTGTACTTAAATATTCTCGTCTACAGTCCGCTTGCCCGACTACCTAGCCTATAGTGACTGCAGTTTGCGCTCTAATTTTCTCGTCTGCAGTTTCGCTTGCCCGACCACCTGGCTTCGCGGCTGCAGGTTGCATTTGAATTTTCTCGCCTGCCATTTGTTCGTCCCATATAGTTTTTGCATTGAGGTGTGTAAGCAGACACGAATTTGACTCGTATAATTGATTTTTAAAGACACGCTGGGATTGCGCTATCGCTGCCAAATAAGAATTATATTGATAACACCTTCGATTTCAACTATTTTTTGTGCATAGTTATTTTAATGAACAATGGACGGCGTAAACTGACGATGCACCTCGCCAGAAACAAGTTAATGGCCGATAGACAAAGAGAATACGAACTAAGTTTTGATTTCTTATCGCTGCAGATTTTTTGGTAATATTTTGATACATGCATAGACTGTAACCGCCTGCAGTTTCAATAGGGATGCATCTCTTTTTTTTACGATCTCGCTTAGCTCAGCTTGACGGCGACCGATGAAGCCACAAGACAAGAAGCAAGTCTCGGCCACGCCAGAGGTCGGTCTTGGGCAACCGCTTACAATGACGCATTTGCTCCGCCATCAATTAACTTTTTCGATTTATTGGCTTCGACAAGGCACGATGTTTTGCAGAACAAAACCAAATGAATGGTCCATTCTTCGATGTGAATGGCATTGGTCTTCGCATGGCGCCTCGCAAGGGGTTAGAGAGAGTCTTGGTTCTCGCCTCCATGAGTGAAATTAAGTCCGAGTAAACAAAAGATTTCTTGACTTAGGGTGCGTGGAATGACATTGCATTGCTGGAGAGGCTTCGTGCTCTCGGAGCTCCTAGCACTAGAGAACCTAATGTAGCACTATAATAAGCAGTTAATCACTATATGCAGCACTATAATAAGCAGTTAATCACTATATGTAGCACTATAATAAGCTGTCATCACCTTAAGAATTTTTTAGAATTCAACCTCCGAAAGCACATGGTATGCTCACAAGATGGCCGATGGCAATTTCATGTTTTATCTGAATGAAGTGCACAGTTGTCGTAAAAAATCTAACTCTGCTCAACAACATTTTCAATTTAAGTAACTTGCTTTATTTAAAGCATGAACTATTACTAAGAGTTTTTACGTAGCAACATGCAGAACATATTTCGCATTCTACTCTCTATACTTATGCATATCCAAGCCAAAGTAATAACGACGATTCCGTTGAGTACAGTATTGTGCAAATTAGTTCGGACAGTGGTTGAAATAACACAATTATGTGCCACATTGAAGTTGTATTCAAAAAAGCATGTCAGTGGCACAAAATATGATATAATTAATAGGAGATTCCTCACCAGCACAGGGCAGGGAGTGCCTTCGCCTGCTCCATTCAGGCGCGCTTTTTTTTTTTTGTGGCGTGGCGCTTGACTCCAGAGGTCTGCTCTTGGGGCGACGCGCGCATGAGTCACGCGCATAACTGGTTCTGAAACTTGTATTTATGATACGGACTGCAGCTTCCCTGTATCTGTGATACGGCCTTTAACTTACCTACATCCATGATACGGACTGCGACTTCCCTGTATCTATGATACGGCCTGTAACTTACCTGCATCTATAATACGGACTGCAGCTTCCCTGTATCTATGATACGGCCTGTAACTTACCTGCATCCATGATACGGACTGCAGCTTCCCTGTATCTATGATACGGCCTGTAACTTACCTGCATCGATGATACGGACTGCGGCTTTCCTGTTTCCGTAATTTCGGACTGCGGAATCCTTAACTGTTACATTGACAAACGACAATAGATGATAAGCAACGTACTGAAAATAAGCAAGTTGAATTGGTATTCATCCGTAACTGTAACAATTCAGTAAGGTAGATGGCAATCGACGTACTAAAAATGGCTAAGTTGAACTGATATTCATGCGTAACTGTGCCCATTCAGCATGGTATATGGCAGTCGACGCACTGAAAATATTCAAGTTCGATTGGTATTCCAACAGCCAATTAATAAACTCGAGAGTTATATGTCTAATTTAATAAACGTTTTATTGAGTTTATACGAGTGCTCATAAATATAATCTCCAGAAGAACTTTTTTATTTCAATACATCACGAGGTTAGAGTCCATGTTGCCTCTTCCAACAACAAGGGTCTTGTCGATTATGCTAGCATTTCTACTCATTGTGATCATAGTTGTGATTAATTAGTCGTGTCAGCGAAGTGTATCGTCGGGTTTATCAGCGCTTGTAAACGGTCACGCCCTGCGGTGGTCGCCTACGGTCTCCTCATTAAAATTCCGCCCAGACTATCCATATAGCTATAAATGATGCTATATTAATGAATAATTGCATAATAAATTGATGTTTTATAAATAATATAATGATAGGAGTCTTGCTATCAGTGCTCAAACTACTAGATTTGTTAAAATTTTGAAACGATTTTCGGAGTGATTTTGAGGCTTCAATTCTTGAGCATGTTTCTATTTTCGGGATATTGTACTTTTGTCGATCTGAATTTCATTACTCGATGCGTTTTGTAACTTGATAATGAATTTTGTTTACATTTTAAACGTTGTCAACCAATTAAAAATGTCTTTGGTAACCTGATTTTCGATTTAATTACTAGTGCAAAAGAAAAATTTTGTTCAATATATTGAAAAAATAGGTAAGAAAATTATCAATAAACATATTATTTGGTATTCAATGGAACCAGCTTAAATAAATAATCTTATTTATATATGTGAAATCTAGTGTTTTTGAAGCACGGTGCTATAAATATATATATTTTTTTGAACGCGTATCTAGGATACTCATCCTGCATGGGATATTACCGCAACCTGAAAATGTCTTTCAGCGAGAGATTATCTGAGCCTCGCAAACTTGAGAGGAAAGAGTTGTATCAAAAATTAACCTTTGATTTCAAATTGGTTAACATAATTTAATTTGAAATGCTAATAAAAAGTTATTTCAGCATTTTCTTACAGGAGCCAAATGAGGTTTCTATGATGAATATGAAATGATAGTTTGATCTGGTCTTTCTTTAATTAGCATACGTTAATTTCATTCTTATTTACGTATTCGAGATTTTAAATAATGATGCTAGTTAATTAAAAATAGATAACAATAAAATATTTACAGACTTTTAAGACTACATTTTTTGCCGACCAAATATCATGCAAAAGTTTCATTCCACAGATGTCGTTGTCATGTGAACTACCAATGCCAATTATAAGTAAGTAGTTGATCCTTAAATTCATGCTGGTAAAATACTTTATCGGAATTAGTTGTTACCAAGGGTTTTTGAACCTTCAAGTATTTTTTTGACACCATTTCGACAATACGATAATCTTAGGCGATGGTCTTATTGTGATTTCCAAATGTTTATTTTATTAAAACAGCGATGGAATCGATGCGATTTGCAGAGTTCATTTTCTTATAAAAGCTTGTCTCCAATGAACGACGAGTCATTACATGTAATGATGAATGTAATTAAAGTCAATTACATTGTTGGCTTAATGCATACAAGGCTTTAATTAAAGATAAGGACTTCGAAGCTTCAGAAGAATTTGAACCTTGAATTGTACTTATACGGTGCAAGCAAGAATTGTGCATGCAGTGTATGAGGGTAGTGTTTTGC
Source organism: Hyalella azteca (assembly GCF_000764305.2). Classification (NCBI taxonomy): domain Eukaryota; kingdom Metazoa; phylum Arthropoda; class Malacostraca; order Amphipoda; family Hyalellidae; genus Hyalella; species Hyalella azteca. The sequence goes on along the minus strand of NW_025938989.1, from coordinate 105,233 downwards.
ACTACACAAGATGCCGCGGGTAAACACAAGGAGTGTGTCGAAAGACTTAAACAGATTCATACAGATCTTTCCCAATTTTCCATTACATCAATCGGAATAAATGTAGTAATGGTAAAATAACTAGTAATAGCCTTGCGTAAAATTTCTCATGAATACACACAAGCTCTGCCTGGAAACATGTACTTGCGACTCATGGGCGTGCCGGCTGCCGCGTGCATGCTAATAATTATCAAATATCATTGAAACCCGATTGTTATTTCGCAACCAGAAAACAATCTGAGATTGATTTTAAATTTATCCCACGATCATAAACTTTTATTCGATTAATGATGATCACCTTTAGTCAGTGATCATTAGACGATGGGTGCCAGCAGAGCCCTTTTATCAGAGATGCCCAGCACGGTCAGTAGGTGTCCTTATATGTGGCGACGGCAGCGCCGTGTTGAGGCCTTCTATGGCATCGTCCGCTATCTGGCTAATGAAGCGATTTATCTGCAGCTTTGTTACTTAAGTGTACATTATTGCTAGCATAGACCCCGCCTGGACACTCGGGCTCTGGGACTCTCACGGTGACCTCCTCTTTGTCTCTGTCAATAAGTTTGCCACTCATCGACTCTGCGGGTTGCCGTCGTTATGGCTCAGCTTCGGTTTAAGTTTTATTCTCGACTGCCTTGTGCTGAGCTCGTCTTAATTGCAAGCGTGGGTGAATTGCTATGGTTAAACTGGGTTTAATTGTTAAAGGGAAGCTAAACATCATGACATCTTGGGTTGAAGTTGCATTAATTGGAGGATGGAGCTCAACTTTAGCGAGGCTGCAAAGTGCATGGTTTATGTTGTTATCGTGACGAATTGAAATTAAAGTGCCTGCGCATTCAAGGTTCCACTTTGCTTTTTCTAGAAGATAGTCTTTATGTGGGAGTGAAATAAATCTTGTTCTATTTATGCAACATTTATGCAGCTAATTTTGATACTATTGTCTGGTATCATTAATTTGTATTATTATTATTATAATCATTATTAATATTATTATTTTATTGTTAATATTATTATTGTTATTATTATTATTATGTTTTTTATGGAAACACTGAATGCATGCATATATTACAATTTTTGCTGCAGCCACAGAACGAAGCGTGAAGAAAAGTAATCAGAATTAAAATGGAATCACCACGCACCTAAAGGCCTTTAAGTTTCTTTTCTGGAAATGGATGCTAGGTTCAAGAAAAAGCCTTAAGACTATTTATGCAAGGTTTCTTAATGAAGTCTTTGGTTCACGCAAAGTCTGCCGTTGGTCCAAGATTAGTGCAGTGCTGACTCATGGTATTAGTAATGAACTTCGTGCAGGAATATCATCCCTTTATTTCTGTTGTTGCTGGGGTCATTAGGTGCGTTACTGCCGCCTGCCTGGTGACCAAGAGCGAGAAATGGACCCTTTTTCGGAGCATGCGATTTCAATGGGCAGGGTTGAGGTTGGTTATTATGGGTCAAAAAATAGGCCTCCGGTGCTCTCAAATCTGGTCAGAAGAAACTTCATGTTCCTTTAGCATTCAATTAACTGTAAGAATGATACGATTTATGTATTTTGTACCAACAAATTTAACTTTGATCATTCTCAGACACACTAACTTTTCCTTGTGGTGTATATTGCTTATGTATCGAAGAATAACACAAATGAAAAAATCTGTTTCACTAAATTGATTTCTAATAAAACAGCAGCGCTTATTGCGGTCATGTTGATCTCAAATTCACTATTGTGGTAACAGTTAATTCGTTACAATAGATACAGCAGAGTTAATGGACAACTGTTGTATTGATTTTCATATAGGAAAGTAGCGGGAGAAAAGCTCTACATTATTTTAATTGATGCTATAACTGGATTTTTATTATAAATTCTGTGTATAAATATGGCTATATGTTGAAAGCCTAGCGAATATAATATGTATAGTTAATTTGTTAAGAGTGCATGCGTACTGAGTTATCTATATGCGATTTACTGCATTGCAAGCCTGCCATTGCCCTCGAATAAAGAGGCTGCAATATGAGCATGTAAGGCCACTCACCAAACACAGCTATTAATCATGACGAGTTTGCTGCCTGTGCATTGGTTGCTTGAATGGCTTAGAATGGCAGCAGGCTTGTTGATCCGGCCACTCTCAACTCTGTGCTTCTTGCTGCGCTTTTATCTGAGTCTTCCGAGGCGACGAATTCTTTTCTTGAGTCAGTTTTCCGTGTAGTAAGCCAAGATTTATTATAATGTTAAATAATTTTGATAACCTCTGGAGAGTAACCATGGGACAAATTTTACGAGGCATTCACAGTAGTCAGTACAGACTAAAATTACTCACATTTAACCTGATGCATGACTGCACGCCATATTTGATGATGCACATTGTATGTACAAATAGTGCTCTGGGGTGATAATTATGGCAAATTAAATCAGGTAGACGCAGCCTAAAATCAGATCAGCAATTTTTGGAGAGTCCATTATGCCTTGGGGTTTCAACGCAGTCGCTCGTCTAATTTATTATCATGACTATCCATACCGTGCTTTGGTAGGTGGAATTGTTGTGCCAGATTGTACGAGTACAAATTTGAATTTCGAAACAATGCGCTTGACGGACATAGAAGCTTCATGAGTCGACGTTTCTACACTTCAAAAGCGTGTCTAATTTATGGTCTCCGAACAAAGTCGTGATATCTACCCGTTGAAATGATATTTATCATAAGTACGTTCATTCAGGTATGATTATAATCAGAATTCAGCATTTGAAATGCATTTTATCAATGGGCGTCACTGAGTTTTAGGCACACGGGGACTAAGCCCCTCAGGTGGGGCCAAGCCCCTATAAGATTTAAAATCGTATTTAAGCTAATAATGACTGGTAGTTCGATTATATGTTGAAACTTATATTCAGGCCACATTATATTAAATTTGCCGGTATTTTTTATAATGAAGATAAAATAATTTTGATAAATGAACCGCAAATTAATTAGCTAGGGTAAGATGACGCGTGCTTCATGAGCAAAATCTGTCAAAGAATTGAAACTTCTTTCAAGGTTTGCGACTAGGCCTGAAATGAGGGTACTATACAAATGACGTTGTCACCCATACCCGAATTCTAAAATAGTAAATACGAAATTATCAAACTTCAAAACTTCAGTATTCAAATTTATTATTTAATCTTCTAAAGTATTCAACGTACCGAACACGGAACTCAGGCAAGCTCTGACGCTACTCAGCTTAACCACTTACCACGACTGAGAGTTCAATTACTGTAGGTTTAACGCTGCTCAGCACTGAACGAAAGAAAAGAAGGATTTGTCGCCGCCATTTAGGACTAGCCATTTGAGGTCGTCCGAAGCTTCAGGTTTGACGTAAGGTCGTCGCAGTGATCGCGGTTTAACGAGCACCGGACGATGCGGGCGCTCCGGCCTCTGCTTTGAGATGTCCACGGCCCAGCTCGAATCCATCAGCAAGTTATTAGCCTTGCACCATCAATGCAAACTCATCTGTCATATTTTTTTATCGTAGCATTCTTATATTAAATTTGAAATTATCATTATACCGGCCGTGCGGATAGATTAGTCTCCTTATTTTCGATGAGGTTATTACCCGAATTATTAATATTTATCATGGTCTAGATGTCGACAAATTATCAGCATATATGTCAAAATATTTTTCCCGCAGCATATATGTCAAAATATCTGTATAAATACATAAATATTTATAGATATTTTTGAATCATATCTGAACGTAAATTAACTCCACACCACGCACGCCCCGGTCGCCAGGCGGAGCCTGCTTCGTGTATTTTTTTTTGCGGCTGAACTCTTGATCCCCTGACCTTCTAAGAAGATTAAGCGATTGAGCTGTTTTTGATGAGCAGATCAAGCGATGCAGATTATTTAATTAAATAATTCTTCAGGTATACCGAAAGGTGATTTTTAGAGTAAGTAAAATTTACTTTGTAAAAACTGAAGTCTGTCTTGATTACAGAACGCAATTTTATTTACAGTGAACAAGGCCGGTTGGAATGACACTCATTCCTATTGAAGGTTCCTTTTTAGTTTCATTAACTAGTTTTTTGTATGTTTTTGATGTATTATGCTCAGCTCAGAACTCACAAGGGGCGAGATGACTCCTGTCAACTTGTCAGTAACGCGCCGACCAAAGCGTCGAGCAGGAACGAAGTTCGGGCGAAGACAAACAGTTTAACGGCGCGTTGGATAAACTGTGTTGGTCGAGACAACACCCAGCGTCTTGAGAGCCTTCATTTGACCTCTAAAGTACCTTTTCCTGTCACTCAATTGGGCCATCAGCGAGCCGTTGCATCCTATATTAACGCCACCAAAAACCCAATCCAAAGTTCCATCTTCACGTGGACTCAATTACGTTCATATGATATCGTAAAGTCTGAATATTGGCTTGTGTCATCGTTGTGTTGGATCATTAAAAAACTAATTTCACGTGTCTCACTCATCGATATTTCAGGCTTAGCGACGATCATAAGCAAGCTCGTCTGGTCGCACGACAAGGCTGCACCAACATAGTTTGATCGTTACGGTCTTATTAATTATTATATGAATAAGTTATAGTCATCGGCAGGGACATACGAAATTTTTGGATGCTGCTTTATATCACTGCAACTGAGGATGTTGTCATTTCCTCCCAAATTTGTAGGCTGTTCAGTAGATAAAATTGCATGTCTGTCTGTATTAAAGTCAGTCTCATCTCGATCAATATAAGTTTAATGTTTCGGAGCCGCTGAGATTGCGTGGGCAGTTTCTGCGCTTATCGGGAGACGCTCGTTTTGCTTGAGTGCCCCCTACGAGTCTCCATGCAGCGCTGCTTGCTAGCACCCTGCCCTGATGCAGGAACTTTATTTTATTTCACCAGTTTGGTATTTGATACGGCGACCACTCCCCTCACGACGAGACGGCCTTATCGCTGCTTCGTGGCTGCTGCAGCTCTGCTATAACCTGCTGCATCTGCTCCACAGCTGCCGCAACCTGCTGCATCTGCTGCACAGCTCCCGCAACCTGCTGCATCTGCTGCACAGCTCCCGCAACCTGATGCATCTGCTGCAGCGCTCCAACAACCTGCTGCATCTGCTGCACAGCTCCCGCAACCTGATGCATCTGCTGCACAGCTCCCGCAACCTGATGCATCTNCTGCCTGCATCTTTTGCACCTGCTGCCTGCATCTTTTGCACCTGCTGCCTGCATCTTTTGCACCTGCTGCCTGCATCTTTTGCACCTGCTGCCCGCATCTTTTGCACCTGCTGCCTGCATCTTTTGCACCTGCTGCCTGCATCTTTTGCACCTGCTGCCGGCATCTGATGCATGTCTCCGTTGCCTGCATCTACTTAATGCACTAGTTGCATACACCAGATGCTTGCATTTTCCACGTGCAGCTGATGCCTGTCTCTTCCACTTTATGTAAATTATTTATTTAATTTACAATATATATAATGTAAAATATATAAAATATAATTTATATGTATATATATTTATAATATATATAAATTATATATAAATTATATAATAAATTATAAATTTTACAATTTTTTATGTAACTTGTCTAGCTTCATATTTGCATTGAGTAAAACTGTCTCTCGTTTGACACTTGGGCTGCTGTCACAGTGCTGCACGACAGTTAGCTTTATTTATCTTTATTTTATTGCCGTAGAGTTATTGTGGCCTGTTAATTTGCTCTTAAAATTGTTACTATCGGCATTATCGTGTAATGTTATTTTAAGGTAGGAGTGTTATTTAGGAATGTTGTGGTTCAGGAATGTTGTTTTGATATAGGAATGTTGTTTACTGATTTGATGTAGGAATGTTGTTTACTGGCTTGATGTAGGAATGTTGTTTACTGACTTGATGAAGGAATGTTCGAGTGGAGTGGAGTTGGTGATTGCCACCCGTGATTGGCACTGAGGATTGGCATTAGTGATTGGGGCGGGTGATTGGAACGGGTTATTCACGTTATTTACCGGCAATAATTATTATCACGAATGATTAGCTCGTTTGATTAACACGGATAATTTGCAAGAGTTGTTTGTTTGCATTATATTTACGGGTATTGGCACTGCCAATGACCGGAATTATTAGCCGGAATGAATGTCACAGGTGGCACGGATATGGGCATGGATGTTTGGCTGTGTACGATTATTTAATTGTGTGGATATTGGCACAAATGATTGGCACGGGTGAGTGACAGTGGTCAATGGCTGCGCAGGATTTTTGGCACAGACACTGACACGAATGATTGGCACGGGTAATTGGCAGGGTTGATTGGCAATGTTGATTGGGAGAGTTGATTGGCAGGGTTGATTGGCAGGGTTGATTGGCATTGTTGATTAGCAGTATTGATTGGCAGGGTTGATTGACAGGGTTGATTGGCAGGTTGATTGGCAGGGTTGATTGGCAGGGTTGATTGGCAGGGTTGATTGGCAGGGTTGATTGGCAGGGTTGATTAGCAGGGTTGATTGGCAGGGTTGATTGGCAGGGTTGTTTTGCAGGGTTGTTTGGCAGGGTTGATTGGCAGGGTTGATTGGCAGGGTTGATTGATACTCTGCTTGACGAAGCTCAAGATTCATTACTTGCCAAGTGACGCGACGTGCGCAACGTTCTCACGCACGCTATCTCATCTTCTTGTTATTATTTGCAAATTCACTGATAGAAAAATTGCCGTTAACGGTATTACCGGCGTTTCAGTGGCCGGTCGGCACGTGAAAAAAACACCATGTCGCCGTTTTTATTCTAATTTAACACTAAAAATCCGTAAAACATCTGATAAAAACGGCGAAACAGTTTATTTTCACGGGGCGACCGGCCAATAGAACGCCCGTGTGACCGTTTTTTCTAACAGTGTTGCTACTTTGAGGACCACTTTTACACTCAAAGATATAAGAGGGTCATTGTCCAAATAGCGATGCACTTTCTGCCCTTTATATGGGTCATCCTGACACAGTTCGGCACGGGGACAGGGGCGTATCAGTGATACGTCCTCTCTTTGCTCGTGCTGTGGGTAAGAAAGCGTATCACTTTTTGGACTATGTGATCCTTATAGTTTTCTGAGTGTATCATTGCCACGTCCACCCCCTTGCCCGTGCTGTGGGTGAAAAAGTAAGTCACTATTTGTACAATGACCCATTGACTTCACTGAGTGTGAAGTGATGCACTGCAGCTCCGGCAACTGATAGCGCTAAGAGATCTGAACGGTCCACTCAAAGAAATGAGTGTGACTTTAGCTTACGTATTCATATACACAAGCGCCCCGCGAGGCTGAGGGCCTAATGGCCTCTCAAGTGCCCTCAGCAAGTGCCCTCTTTTCAAGTACCTCCTTCGTACCCTTTCATCTTGGCCCGAGAGAAATACAATTGAATGTTAATTGGGGAAGACAATAAAATAAACATTTAGCTGTGATCAAATCAAGAATGAGCTGTGTGTGTTTAGCTATATTTATATTAATATTATTATATTGATATTAATATTAATATAATGATATTATTGTGCGTGTTTGGGGAATTTATTTATTCTATATGATTTTGAAAAATATTATTATGTTGGTATTTTCTATACGTTTGACGACATTACAATTTTTCTGATTTAGTACACCTTAAATATTCATGAAAAATTATATATTCTGATTAATTAATAACCCTGAAAATTATTATATTACTTGCAGCGATTAAAAGGACTTACGGCGGTTACACGAATTATTTGGTAAATTTCAGGAAATTATTCTCATTCCCAGACGCTTGGCACTAAACTTATTTCAATATCAATGTTTTTTCACCGTCGTAAATTCACGTGAAATCAAAGTATGTGAATTAGAATGACCAAAAATTAAGTTATGGTCGTCGTCTTAGCAGGAGTTCTTTGGCTTCTCGCCATCGAAATAAAAGAAAAAACTCCATTGTATTCGGCCGAAAATCTTCAGTACGAATAAATTTTTTTCCAAAAAGTTTAATCCATAAATAAGTTAAAATTTTTCGTCAAATATTCTCAAGTCTACCCATTTAAATTAGTTTCATTTTTAAATTTCTATTTTTTTCTATATTGTTAATATTGATTACAATTGAACTTATATGCGCTTTTGTTCTCTATAGACGACATAAGTTTTTCCTGTTCTCGTGTTAAATTAAACCTGAACTTCGTTGTTGTCGGTGAAGCTGAAGACTTTCCACAAGACCTTCCCTCTGTTGTAAAGCTGAGGGTCTTCACTAGACAATAAACCTGAGTCCTGAACACTGCCACTGATCACGCGGCTGAGGGGAAACAGACATTACTTCTTCATTGTCATGGTTCAGCTACAAGGCTTCCCGCTTTCATTTTATTATAATTAAAACAAGTATTTTAGAAATGACTAGACATGCCAGGTGTTGGTTAATGATAGGTGTAGGGTAGGATTGCTAATCACGCAAGACGTTGGTTGCGATAAATAATTTGATTAATTCCTCTGTCAGGAATAAATCAATAAAGCAATCAAATATCAGCACAGGAATCTTGTGAAGATATTGACAGGATAAACAGCGGCCAATCACAAGCAGCTCTTGTGCCGCCTATAAACCGCCTTTAATTCTCTGCAAGATACGACCGTTATATTAATAAATATATACTCATCCACCAGGCGCATGTCGGCGCAAATAAACGTACGCGAGACCGTACTTATATATCAATGAATATGCAAAAAGTGATTAGCAATCTATCTGTGAATTTTTGTTTAATTGTTTAACTTGAACGCGAGTTAAAACCAGGATTTCGGTATTGAGATTTTACTTAATTGTGTCTTTTGTGTGTAAAACTGCTGCTGAAGAGGGAAATTTGATAGAATTTTCAACTGAAGAAGAAATTTCTTTGCATAATTCGTGTGCATCACGATAATTATTTTTGAAATTAAGAATATTTTGAAATAATATATTTATTATTAAATATACTAACTATTAATTTATTTACTTCATAATTATTTCTTGGCGAGGGTGCTGCCGACGGGGCAGACATCTGATGGTCCCTCACCTCGAGCCAAGAGACGCACCGCTGACGTCGAGATGAATGACGTCGGTGACGCAGTGACGAGTAATGACGCATTGCTGATGAATAACGTTGCTAAGGCTGCAGCTTTCTTGTGACGCAAACCTTTGCTATAACGGTTACGACTGCTGCGTATATATAGCAGCTATAAACGGCTGCTGCGTATATAGCAGCTAAATACGGCTGCTGCTGGCTTTATAGCAGCTAAATATGGCTGCTGCTGGCTTTATAGCAGCTAAATAAGGCTGCTGCGTATATAGCAGCTAAATACGGCTGCTGCGTATATAGCAGCTAAATACGGCTGCTGCGTATATAGCAGATAAATAAGGCTGCTGCGTATATAGCAGATAAATACGGCTGCTGCGTATATAGCAGCTAAATACGGCTGCTGCGTATATAGCAGCTAAATACGGCTGCTGCGGCAGAAGGTTTATGACCAGTTTTATTTCTACCTCGATGTCTATTGCCACGATGGCGTTGTATGTCTGCAACGCGTTCTATTGGATGGCTACTATAACATCCCTCTCGCCACGTCAGTTATATCGTATACTGGTATCATATATCTGGTATCGTACGGCTAGTGTATATATACCCTCATAAAGTGTACATATTTAGTGTACATATATACTCTCATGTCTACGTATACGCCCCCCCCCCGTCATGTCTACAACATAAACGGCTCCCCATGTGTACTATGTAAACGCTCCCTCCCCCTTCCCATGTCTGAAACTTTAAGTGTCTGACAAGATCAAATAATGGACAATCTACATGTAATTCCCTGCAGCGGCTAAAACTTATTGACTCTGAATTTAATTTAATGTAAAAAAATCCATCCCTAAAGTCGATTATTTTCGTACGGTAATTTTCTTCCACTACGTAAGAAACATAAGCAAATATTTAAGAAATTTTTCTAATAAAAAAGGATTTAGGAAAATTCCTTAGGTCCCGCTAGTGCAGGTCCTATTGTGCTGCTGGGGCACCGTTCATGACTGGGTGAACGTGCCCATGAGTATATGGAGTATTTAATGATTTTGCCTCGGTTGACTCGTAGAAAAATTTCTTCGCGTTTCTTGAGATTTTCTTGGACCGATACCGAGTCGAGCTGAGTTAACTTATGACCTAATGATGAGTTTAGGACGTCGTAGTCCACGGTCAAGCTGATGCTCCGCCTTCGTCGTCCTCCGTCTCCAAGTTACTTTGAGTTACTCGGGAAAACTTGAGCTAAGTTTCACAGTTCGACATGAGCTCACATGAGCTCAATCCTGGAGTGGAACTTGGCTCTGTTTCGTGATGAGTGGGTGAGTGGGGCTGGGATTCACCTCAGCGTTGTGATGAATGGGTGAGTGGGGTTCACCTCAGCGTCTTGGTGAGTGGGTGAGTGGGGCTGGGATTCACCTCAGCGTTGTGATGAGGGGGTGAGTGGGGTTCACCACAGCGTCTTGATGAGTGGGTGAGTGGGGTTCACCTCAGCATCTTAATGAGTGGGTGAGTGGGGTTCACCACAGCGTCTTGATGAGTGGGTGAGTGGGGTTCACCTCAGCGTCGTGATGAGTGGGTGAGTGGGGTTCACTTCAGCGTCGTGATGAGTGGGTGAGTGGGGTTCACTTCAGCGTCGTGATGAGTGGGTGAGTGGGGTTCACTTCAGCGTCGTGATGAGTGGGTGAGTGGGGTTCACCTCAGCGTCGTGATGAGTGGGTGAGTGGGTTTCATCTCAGCGTCGCGATGAGTGGGTGAGTGGGGCTGGTGTGATTGCCGTGGTTGGCATGAGTGGACACGCACAGCAACGTAGAGGAATGTTTGTCCTGGAGCTCCTGTGGAATGTTGTTGTGGCGCAAAATTGCAAGAGGATGTTGTGGTCATGTGGGGCAATGTTGTTCTGTTGTTGCCCCACATCACTACAAGTCACGTTGCTGTGTTGTAATGTTGTTGTTGTTGCGGCGCGATATTGCGGGACGATGTTGTGGTCATGTGGGGCAATGTTGTTGTTGTTGTTGCCCCGCATCACTACAAGTCAAGTTGCTGTGTTGCAATGTTGTTATGGCGCGATATTGCAGGACGATTTATGTTGTGTTATGGGACAATATTGTTGCTAATGTTGCACAATATCAAGATGCCGTGTTGCAATGTTGTTGTTGTTGTGGTGCGATATTGCGGGACGATGTTGTGGTCATGTGGGGCAATGTTGTTGTTGTTGCGCAATGTCACGATGCTGTGTTGCAGTGTTGTTGTTGTTGCGCAATGTTACGTTGCTGTGTTGCAATGTTGTCAACGTGCCATGTCCTGTTGTTGTTGCCTACCGCGTCTTAGTTGAATTGTTCAACAATGTCTTGATGTGGGGAATCGTGTTGAATTCTTTGTTGAACAATGCTGTTTCTCTTGCTTATTATTGGCTTTTGTCGAGCAATATTGATGTCGTTGTTGAAGTGTTTCGTATATCAGCTGTGGGTTAAAGTTTATTTGTTAAACATCCGCAACTTTTCAACGTTAGAATTTTGGGTTTGAAAAAAAAATTTCTTCTAATTTAGATAGTTCAAATGCTCCATTAGATGAATTGCTTCTATAATTGCAAATTACAACTAAAATAATTAAAAATCGCAAAATTCTGTTGAAAAAATTATTAATAATTAAAATTTTGAAGCTAAGGGTAATGAGTGTTCGACTACGAGCAACGATTGTCTAGAAGCATCTATAGATTAAAAAGCGTCTCTCATTTTTTGTAACGAAAGGAAATAATATTGAATTCATGGAAAAAGTGTTTATTACTCAAAAATTTTGCTCACTTCCATCGCCACACACTCAAGTTGAGGCCCACAAATCTTTTGAGAACTTGAAATCGAGTAAAAAAATATAGCTGGAATTCGGATACGTCCAAATTACGATTCACTTTTTGCCATTGTGTGGGTCATCCTGACCCAGTTTGGTCCGGTAAAAGGGCGTATCAGTGTTATACGTCTGCTCTCTGCTTGAACTTTTGGGAAGTAAGTATTTGGACAACATGATTTATTTGTTTTTCTCAGTGTACTCTCAGGTGTCGGAGTAGCTCGATTACATCCGGTCCTAAAGCGGTAGCCTTTACATGCTTTATCCGTTAAAATTTAATCAATATATTCTTTTGTTAACTAATTTTACTTACGAAATGAATCCTTCTATGTAGGTCCTCTAATTTAAACAAATGAATATCCCGAGGTGCCTGACAGTTCATAGAACTGAAAACGGTGCTTTAATTAAATGAATATTCTGAGGTGCACTGAACTGAATACGGTGTTTTAATTAAATGAATATACTGAAGTGAATTGAACTGAATACGGTGCTGGCTAGAGGTTTGTAATGCGGCACTTTCTTATATATATAGAGGCGGCTGAGCGTGAGGGAAGTTTCCTTGCCGTGTGGTATTTGCTCAAGAATTTAAGTGATCCCAGGAGACCTATCGATTACCCGCCATAGGAAACTTAGGCCTTATTTCTACGGCGGTGAAAACATCGTTAGTCGAGCGTCGCTTCCGCGCCATGCCCAGCACGCGTCTTAGCGAGCCGAACTTGCGCGTACACTAAAAGAAATGAGTGGAATTTTATTCATATGGCAATGTATTTTTTCTCCTTGTTTATCTCATCATGACCCAGTTTTCGCTGAATATGAGCGTCTGATACTGTCTGTGTACAGCCCATATATATACATGTTCCGTAAAATACACAAATTAAAACTCTTATCAATAACATCTTCCAATTATAGCGATCATTAAGAGCTTGCGCATTCGACTTGTCATGGAAAAGTTACTTCAAATCCTTCAAAATCCGATATATTTCTTTGAACTTACCGCTTATTTTAAATATCTTTGTTTCTTTATTGTAATAAAATGCACCATGTGCATTAAAATCCGCAGTATGCGCGTGTTTATTGCAATTAATGAATAAAGTCCACAATTTACTGCACTCAAGTGCGATTACGTTCGGTATATGCGGATGGCTTTATTGAGGGACGAAACTCTTACATGGCGCCCTGTCGAAACATTACAATCACTTCTTTGTTAAATATATTCTTAAAGGAACGAGTCCTTGCTCTGATTGAATTATTTATTCCTTCAAATGGCTGAATTCATTCTTTCTTACAAAATTAAATTATTAATCACAAGATAACATCCATACGTCCGTTTTTGGCAGACAGCCTACAGGGCTTCAAATAGAATGTAGCCGGTGCACCAAGTTGATGGAAGGCTAACTACAATATTTATGAAGCCTAATAAATTCAGGCTTGAGTACCTACACATGGTCGTATTTTATCTGAGAAGCTAGCAGTGACATTAGGCAGAGTGTTAACAAGCAACCACAAATTACGGCTGTTATGCACAAGGGTTCTTTGGGAGCGAGATAACCGTGAGGAGATGTAGCCCATGTGCACGATAAGAGCGATCTGCTAACTTCTTTTTAATGAAGTTAAATGGCCGCTTCATATGTCAGCAGACGGCTGGCGATAAATATTCTAATATCTTCCGTCTCATAAAACGCATTTTTTCTTGCGATTCCAATTGATTTAAAGTGCTGCTTTGATACCAACCGGTAAAAGCTTTGCGTATTTTGTCGACGTTTTGATGAGAAGGGCCGAGTTTTTAATGAACTACAATGGCAACTTTTAACGGCGGTATCATATACGGCGACGTCTTGGCTTTCTTAACTGATGATTGTTGCTAAATTTTTATAGCGCACTGTTAACGTCTTGCAATAACGACGGATTTCAAAGGTTGAATGTTTCATTGATGGGTTTCACTTCGTTTTTGAAAGTTCCATAAATTCATATTTTGGTGTATTAAATGTGAAATTTAGGAGTACTGCATCGAATCAATGTCTCAAAATTTTCCAAGTACTCATTGAATTCATCACGAGCGAATTTAATTTGAGGTACCTAAATTGTCTGACCATTGCTACCGTTTATAATATTCATTTATCGTTTGTTGGGCATTAAATCTGTAGAACATATTGTACATATCAGATATTATTAGACATTGGTAATAGATTAGATATTAAATGCCAGTTGATATTAGAAGCTCTTAGACGCTGTCCTGACACGCTCAACTTATGGTTGGTTCGATGACATCCTGACTCACGTTTCACTAATTCAGATCAATCGTTGATGATAAAAATATAACTCAGCACCCACGGCAGTGAGTGACAGAGAGCGCATTTTCTCGTCGACGAAAACTTGAGGTCACGGACGGACAGACAGACGGATGGACGGACAGACGGACATGGCGAGCACAATAGTGCATTTTTTTCCATAAAGAGAAAATGCGCAAAAAATGCTGGTCTAAGAGCTTAGCGTAGTTGGCGTGAGACGCCAAGTCTTTCATGTGCGAGTAACGGATGCTAAACTGAGAAATTTGTTTGTCTTTTGTTGCGTTGATGTTTTGATGTGGATATAAAGTGGCTCATCAAGACAATCACCGCGACAAGAAAACTTCTTTGATGACAAGCAGACTTCTTTGATGTCGCTGCACTTGTTCTTGAGTTATTGCTGGAGTTCTCGTCTCGGCTCTCATGATAGTAGGAAAATTTTTTAAGGGGTCAGGGGAATATCAGTAGAAAATGAAGTAAAGTAAAAGGTGAAATAAATATTTGATATTTGGTGCCTTTACGGACTTTAAAATTTTGTAACAATAATTGAAAAAGTCAAATATATTAGGAATATACTTTTGGTGGTAAAATTTCTTTAAGAAAGATGAGAAGAAATACAGATATTGAAAATATGTTTGTCCTATGTTCTTCCATGAGTAATTATAAAAAGTTGAATAAGTAACTTTAATTCTTGCTCAAAATGTGCAGATATCTATCGAGATTCTGGCGTTCATAAAACGGATCACAAAATGTGCTCAAAAATTGAGTTTGCGGAATTAGAAGCAACCTACATTATACATTCTGAAAATACAGTATTGTTCGAAGATATCGATTTCAATGAGATTAGATAAGAATTAGACTGTAAATTTACGCAATAGTGTAATTTCATTTTAATAAATCATTAATTAGGTGGCGTATGGACGAGTTAAGTTAGTTGCACGACTCGAGGAATTTGAAAAAAATGGAAATGCTATCCAAAATTGCATGGTGACCAAAAAGCTTATGAAATTCAAACCACATCATTATTATTATTATCCTAGATCAAGTTTTATCTTCATTAACTAGTAGAGTTATATTTATGAACGGTTTTTTAGTATAATGTTATATTCATAGTCTACATCATCTCGTATATATAGTTTGTTTGCACTTTCCACTAGTAGATAATATCAAACATTTAGGATTAGTAGCGAAATATCTAGAGAGGAATAATAGAACGGACTATACAAAAATAGAATATTAAATTCAATAGTATTATTGAAAGAGGCTAGCAAATAACTAAGAAAACTTGTTTATCAGACGCGTTTGGGATGTGCAGCTCATGAACATAGCGAAAAATGTTTTCACGCTCTCGGCTCTCCGTGCTGAGCTGTGACTGTTGATCGAAACTGCGACACTTACGCGAAAACTAAATTAAGCCTTGTTTTCAAATACTGAGCAGCTGAGTGTGTCTTAAGTTTAGCTTACACTCGTCATCATCATGCTGAAGTGATCTTAAAGATATGATATCTTTATGACCATCATACTTAAGTCATCTTATGATATGAGATCTTTGCTGTCATCAGATCAGCATGCTGAAATAATAATTCGATATTAAGCCTCCATGATCATTATGCTGGAATGATAGGATACGGTTACCGAGCTTCCAAAATCATCATGCTGAAAAATGTTTGTAGAATATCATCATGCAGAATATGTATGAATTATTCCTCTCAATTATTGAAGGCTTAAGAGCCTGATGTTATTATTAAATTCCCTGATTGATCATAAATTTTGCGACGATTTCGAGTCCAGCTTATATTCCTGCCATTATTATATTATATATAATTTATATATATATATATATATATTATATAAATAAATAATATATATATATTATTATACATTATATATTCATTAATATATATATATATTATATATATATATTATTAGACATTATATGTATATTCCTGCTCAATGTGACTCCTGAATGGTAATTAGCTTCAAGATTTATGAGGAGAAATTACGTTACTTTCATTGATCTGCTGCTGATGGTGACAGGAGCGTCTCTCCGTCCCACGTTGCTTTAGTTTGTAGATTATTAGAAGACCACTCCTGAATATTCTGTCTATTAAATAGTTAATTGACCGTGCAGTAACTTTGTCAATACTTGTAGCGTAGCTTCGAATGTAGGCATTAAAGTATTTAACTCTGCATGTAACTGGCATTATAAGGAGGCATTATGAATATTTCCTAATGGTATTATGAGCAGCCATCAGAGGAGGTATAGATTGACAGTTCAGTAACGATATCAGTACTTTTAGTCACGGCAACGAGAGTGGCAATCACACGTTAAAATTAATGACATTTTTGATCAGATTTCATCCAGAATTTACCAGTGATTGTGTAAGTGAACATACGCCAATAAAATTCAATTATATTCCTTGCAGACGAAAATTTTAAAGCGGCTGCAACGTGTATTAGTGTTGGCAACAACTAACTTCTCTTTGGAAGACTCTAGTGAAAATGCTCTGATATGTACACATTTTAAACAACGCGCGTGATGAGATTTAATACAATTTTTGTTGCGGTTTGGTGAATACAATGCGTTTTGTAAATCGATGATCATGGATGTGATATAAGCGTTAAAAATTGTAGTAGTACATTAAATGAAGATAATGTAATGCGATATTATCTGAGTAATTATTGAATTTGGTATTTCAAAACAATGATTGCATCTCACTCACGTTTCTGGTGTCATTATTGGCACAGTCAGCGTATATTTCTGTCAGTGTGAAGCCCGTATGTATCAGTTGGAAATCTTATTTGTATATTTAATGAACTCGTATATAACTTGCAGATGTTCAAGCTGCTGGCAAGTTCCTGTAACTCACTGCCGCCTCAAGCATTCGTTTAGCCAACTTATGCCTTCACACGACACTTATTTTTGCTACTCAGACGTGATCGACGATATAGGCAGGAATTTAGGAGCTTAAAAGCTACTAAAACGTAACCTGACATGTCGTTACAAGTAGATATTTAATCAAGTTATAAATATAGCACGGCTAGAGTGCGGTCAGAAATACATTGCAGATTTTTGAGTTTGATAGCAGCGGCCAGGTGGTGGTAATGGTGCTAGAATCTCGATCTCTGTGCATTATTATCTTCAAATTATATGATAAGTTAGATTGTTTATACGTTAATGATCCGCTTGAACTATCGAAATAAAATTTTGATGTCTTTGTCTATTTTAATGGTGCCTAAAATCGAGTTCATCAAGCTCTTGTTTATTACTGTGCCTGAAATTTGGAAATATTTCATCAAGAAGTTTTATTTTCATCTTCGCATTTTAGTCTCCTCGAATTTAATTTATATCGGCTCCCGTTCAGTAAAGAACACAGAAGATACTCGAAACGGAACTTCTTTCCCTGCAATTTGAACCCTTCTTTGTCATCAAGTCGATTTCTAAGCCGTTAATTAATGCAACTCCAGTTCATTCATTTTGAAACTCATTCAGTTGATCCAATAATTTAATTTTTGAAATTAAGTTACTTCATTTCAAAACTCGTTCAGTTTATCCAACAATTTGTCGTTTTCTTTCTTACTGATACTTTCCGCGAAGAAAACGTTTCCTTAGAGGTTGGACTATGAAACACGACGCTCCGCGATATCCGAGCCGCGAGCGTGCTTCATATGAGACCTCCAAGATGTCGGGGCTGTTGTCTGGTCCACGGCACGGCCCCAAATGCCTGAGTTCAGACCAATCAAATTTGTGAAATAAATTGCTAATACATTGGCTGGCCAGAACCATATAGTCTTTTCAATTAATGGATAATCCTTGATATTGTTTTCGAATAACTGGCAAAGATTTATGATGAGCATTGCAGCACACTGTGTGATGAGCACTTTAATTGTAGAAATTGTAACTTTATTGATGCTGGTAAGTCACGCTTGATTGTTGTTTGTCTTCAAAACTATGTATTTCATGATAGTTTTTCTTCTTAATTTAAGTAGATGATTAACGTAATATTTTGTCCAGACTGGAATCTCATCTTGTTCATGTTTTTTTTTTAATTACTACCAATTTAGATGACGTTATTGTGCAGTTAAAAAGATTAAAATTCGTAAAATTTCCTTATTCTTTTTTTATTGAACATTTATTTTTATGTATTTTAAAAGATGAACGTACACAGATTTCCGAGGTCAGTTCAATGCAGTTCCCATGGTTGAACTACTGCCTACATACTAGTTCAACCATGACAGTCCCTGTTCGTCGGCATAAGATTTTTAAGCTTCCTAGTACCCTCGAAAAAAATAACGTTACATTTTGATTACCTATGTAACATAATTAACTAGCTTCCAGACTCTGATTAATATAATATTATCAATCCTTTTATTTTATATTTATTGTTATTATTATTTTTTTAACGAATTTTATTCGTTTATGTTTAATACGTGAGAAGTTCAAAGGTAGGTTAGACGATGTGACGTGAACACGAACGTTCTTTGTATGCCACCTCACGCCGGGGTGATCGTCTACCACCTAAAATGGGGCTGCAGCGCATCCCCAGCTATCTCTGATCATCCCCAGCTATCTCTGATCACTGGGCCATGGATCCTCCTCGTTTAAGCAATAAAGTCGAGCAGCGGGCAATTCCTGCGAGGTTTCTCCTCGTGTATGGGCATCAACAATATGCATTCTCATCCACCTTGAGAACTCATCATTTGTAGTGAACAATAACGATTGTCATTCGCCTGGTATTGGCAATGGGCATCCCGTGACGCCAACAATAGGATTATACGTCCTGTGAAAGAAGATTCTTGACAAGATACCAATTCCTGTATTGGAATACAAACAATACTATCCAGGAGATCAATGAATGCCCCATTGTAGTTGTCGCGCTACAATCTCAATAACATGCAAGTTTAGGCAATCGATACACGTCACGTGACGTATGACATAAACTAAATACCTAGCGGACTGATATAATTTACATGGCTTCATATATTGATGATGTCCCGCAATTCAGCATGTTTCTTATACATAAATTTTCAGATTTTTTTTTTGCGCCAGCTGTCGTCGTAAATCAATTTGCTACAATAAAATTTCGATTTGATGACTGATTTTCAGTTTTTGATTTTGAAATTATTTTTAGAATGTAGTACTGTAAAAGTTTCCTTCATATAACAAAATAAAATGCTCTACGTATATGAGCTTTATTTAAAATACGCAGTGGTGGATGAGTGAGTCACTTTTACCATCGGTAGAATAAATACGTATGCTTTTTTGATCAGATTAGTGTCTCAAACAAAACATGACACATTTCCCTACGACACATTTATGACCACAACAGAAGTTACGAACACGAATAGGAATTTCCGAGAATGCATAGCTGACTTCGATCTGTTTTTCACCCAGCTCCCTGCACGAAGGCTATACTGTACAACTAACTTATATATGACTTTAAGCATGAATAGCTAATTATACTCAATATACAGAATTACTTGGCAAAGCACCTGCAATAAAGGCAGGCAAAAACATCAAGCTAAAGCATGCGATGACACTAAACTGCTGAGTTTGCAAGCCAACATGTGGTGCTCTGCTGTGTCTTGCTTCTTGTCATTTCCGAGTCACTTTTCTTCTCGTGCTATCATCACTGCTATGCCTGAGCCTCAGTTGAAGATGAGTGGCTATGGGTGAAGGTGGTGTGCAGCTGCACTATGTTTGAATTATATGTTAAATGTGTTTAAAATATACTTACTATGAACACGATACAACCAAGAACGAAGAAGTTTTCGTTTTAGTGTGAATGAGACGTAAACGAAAAACCAAGCAACGAACAAATGTAATATCTCATACGTCATACCTAATGTTATGTTCGAGATTTGACGGCAAATTTGATCTACTGATGAAAAGTCAATTGTTATAGAAAAGAACTTCAATCCTATTGTGAATCATAATTTTTATATTGTTTGGTTTGTAGACAAAACATAAGTGAACTTGTTGGACTTTGGTTGGAGTTTAGATTGCATTGCATAGCGCTGAAGAGACTATAGTGTATTAGAGTAGTAACCTTGCAGCATTGTATTCCTGTTCATATGTCGTTCGGTTAGTTTATAACTTCTATTCTTTGTTGGTAATGTATTGCTTAAATTATGGACTTACTCGAAACTTCAGTTGTATTTTGTATTTTTTACGTCCGACTTGATAGATCGTTTAACTTCCGACTATATCGACTGGTAAGCATCAGGACTATAATTGTAATATCATTTTGTCCAGCTTTCGTTGGACTGATATTGTGACTATGTTATCACTGTGTTATGGATAGATAGTGAGCAATAATAGAGCGCGATGAAGATGTTGAAGTCTATGCTGCCTTCGGGGCTGCCGCTCGGGAATGCAAAAAGTAAGTTTGGGGTTTACGCTGAGGAATGAAGCCCTGCTTGTCGAAAAATTTTCTATCTTGCGTAGCTTTTGAATTTTTATCGAATTACTTATATTTTATTTCGGTTCAAATGAACAAATAATAATAAGGTGCATTTAAACTTGAGTAGCGATTGACTATGAGCCCACCGCAAGCATCTGAGAATGAATCAACGTAAACTAAACGTATCTATTTCATTTGCTTAGTGCTTTAAGGGGCTAACTATATCCATATTTTTCCCTGAGCTAACATGGCATCCAAATTTTTTGGCAACCTTCGTTCTACCTGCAGGTTGACCTTTTTAGTACCTTTATACCTTTGTGATATCTTTATACCTCCGTTACAGTTATATAAAATAGTGTTAACTACCGAGAGTACTACTTGCTAATCTGTCCATAATCTTAATAATCAATCAGCGAGAATAGGAGATATGTGTTTACATACGAGATATATCTATACATATACGTTAACGTAAGTGCAATAAGCTAATCATATCAACGATCCTTTTACGAGGATGCAGTTTTACATGATACAGTAGATCGTTCAGCCATTTGCCCGTCGTATATGTTGATGCTTCACCAGCTGTTGCTCCAGCTGTTACCACCTGAATCTGGTACACTTATATCTCCACTCTTGTGATATTCATACAACAGAAAAATGTTGCCTTTGCTTACACAAATTGTTGTTTTCGACGGTTATCGTTTATTTTTGTTTTGAAAAAAAATATTGCAATAGGCAGCATCTTTTAAATATATTTAC
The DNA here is from genome assembly GCF_000764305.2 of Hyalella azteca. Lineage (NCBI taxonomy): Eukaryota > Metazoa > Arthropoda > Malacostraca > Amphipoda > Hyalellidae > Hyalella > Hyalella azteca. The sequence continues at coordinate 83,929 of NW_025938989.1, read as the reverse complement.
TTTCACATAGTTGCGGGATGTTCATTTTTTTCCCACGCCTCGTGGGTCGAAAGTGTGTATTAAAAAAGTCTGTTTTCTGATTCATAACGAAATTTGTTTTTAATGTTTCATGCGTGTTTCGTCTGTGTCATATGTGGGTAGGTCGTGTGTTTCGTATGAGTCAAATGTTATGTTTGAGCTGCGTCAAGTGGATCTAGCGTTTCATATGTGACATGTGTATGTTGGGTTTCATTTGTATAATATGCTTTATTTGTTTCATTTGAGTCATGCTCATCTTCTGTATAATGTATATATCTTGTTTCACGTTTTTCAGTTGTTTTCTACGGGCATCCTGTCGGGTTTTTGTTTCCTGTGTATCGCGAATATCATCTGTGTAATTTGTGTGCGATTGTGTGACATTATCGATCTCCTTTTTGTGTATGACATTGTTCATCACTTTTATTTAATAAAATAATTCATAACTGTTTATTTTACGTAATTTTTTATCACTTAATTCACGGAAATGTTTCGGTCAGCAGGCCCCCGCCTTCAGGGCGGCCCAGAGCGCGACGCTGTCGAGATGCAGCGCCTGCGAGCTTCCGTCATCCCAGGTGAGTCTTTTATCGTATTTATTATTTATATTAATTATTATTTATATTACTTATTACTTATTTTACACTAACCTAAATAGATTATTTATGGTTCATTTCATGGGATTGTCGCTTCCGACAACCTCTGCAATTTCTAAATAATGATAAAACTAACTTATGTTAATTGAAAAAAGGCCCATTCAAACGCATATTTTGTGTTACACATAACAAAGAATCTCCTTGCATGGCCCGTCTTTTTCCCAAAAAGGTATTTTTGGTCTTTTAAATAAATGTTCAGAAATAATAACATTAAAAATCAAATTTGAATTAATGATCAGACTCTCGATATATGCTCCTATAAGTTTTGCAATGTTTTGCTATCCTCACTCAATGAATAAAATTTAAGGTCCTAGTAGTATCCTGATACGAAAGTATCCAGGATGCGCGCCTAAACAGCCTCTATATAGTGACTCCAAACACACAAACTTTAAAAATATTATTGACATTTTATGGGCAGCTTGGATAATATATTTTAATATAGTTAGGCAAAAGTTCATCCTTTATGCAAGTTTTGTTAAAGACCAGTGAATGCTTTTTATTGATAATTTTTTTATTCTTGTTCTAAACAACAAAAAAGATACGATAAAAACGAACAGGAAAATTATCAATAAAACGCATTTTCTGGTCTCCAGCCAAGCTCGCCTAAAGAAAATAAAATATGTATCATTGTTACGAATGTCCTGTTTTTCAATTAGAAAGTTGCATTATATTTGTAACTGTTATAGTTACATATCGTGAAAACCCGTCTCGCAAGCCCCAAATGATGTATACTTTTGCAAAACTGAATTTAAAGACGCTTTTACAAGATTAATTTCAAACAATTACGCACAATTGCCTTGAGCTTGGAAGTTAATAAATATGTTATTTTCAGTTATTTAGTGAATAATTTTTCGCGCTTAAATTAGCTCAATTAAAAATTAAATGTATGACTATTGGTCCCCACAGAGGAGGTGCGTCTCACCAGCACCGTGAGCCTCGTCAGGAAAGAACACGTCACCCTCGGCATCGTCGTGGCGGGTGAGTTGTGTGTCAATTTATACACTGTGTTGTATGACTCAGTGTCATGTGTACCATGTATACTCCACTGCCTGAATTCTGCAACACAACGCTGCAAAACCGCAACCCATTGCCTCAATTCCGCAGAATTACGCCTCAATCACACAGGGAACGAGCGTGCATCGTGTTAAAATCTGGCATATTATTATTGATGAAAATTATTGAGCATCTGCCTCCTTGATCGTCCAGCTACATCGTTAACGGAAAAGCTTCATCCTGGAATATATTCATTCAACTAACTTCATAAAAATATGAAGTAGGTCAAGGCCGTACTCTCAAAACTTGCTCAAGTGCACGTAGCAGATAATTTCTCGTCTGTTATTGTAGGGTGCAGAATGAAAAGCCGTCAGTGATTAGTTGACAGAGGGTACGAATTCACAACTATTTTTGAGAGTAAGGCCTCTTATTACCACGGCTGATTCAGTGGTGTAGTTCCAAATTAAAACCCATTTTCAGGTTTTATGAAAGTTACTCTTTTTAAGATACTTGATAAGGCTGTCTAAAAATGGCAAAATAATAGTGTGGACGTAAACTCCCCGACTATTCATACTAAGTTCGTTTAAATTAGTGGTGGTGAAGCACTTTCCTAGATACTATTCTTTCTAGATCCGTTTTATTTGGGGGATTTTTCACCTGAACGAACGCGGGTGCCTTGGAGGAGTGAAGTGCACCAACACTTTACCCACTCCAAGGCACCCGCGTTCGTTCAGGTGAAACAAAAGCTTACAGCCAAGGACGCAGCGCTTGACTCTCTAATACAAATGTCTCTTCCTCAATCCAAAAACTGTCTCAGATTTCTGTCGGGGCATTAAATTATAGCATGTTTTTTTGTAGGTTAACGTATCAGGTAAACCTGTTGAAAACCGTTTTATGAATCAAGCAAACGAATTTTTCTGTCATTTGATTTTGATAAATAATGATTTTTTGTGAAGAAATTTTGCTCGTCACCTTGGTTAATGAGTGCTAGCCTCCCATTCAAATTACTCTGGTTAATAGGGGTATCTAATGCAAGTTGGTACTGTGAAAAATTGGCAATCGTTAACGAAAAATATGTGTAAATTATAAATGTACAGTGCTCAATTTCACTCGATGCAATAATATTTTCACTTGGAAATGGGGTAATGAAATTTCGAATGTTCCGCTGAGGTAGCATTGGGCATACATTTACAAACTAATGATATTAATCACTTTGTGTTTTATTATTTTCATAAATAACAACTCCATTTTGTCCATTACTACTGCAGACTCGGCTAAATATCCAGTACATTTATTTTTCAATGAATATTGTAACCTTGATGTATAATTGTCCGTTAATTTCATGTTGTTTCCGAGAACAATCAATGTTGATAACATCCAGCGAACATTGCTTATGCAAACATGTTGAGTACCTGCAACATTTTCCGTTTTCTGAGTTGACTTTGCATTACGAGGCCAACTTGCCTATGAACTTGTGGATTTTTTTCATGCATTCGTTGTGTTTATAATGTCCGTGAGACGAATTATTTCGTGGAATTGGTGACGTGCGTCTCATTAAAATAAAATATCATCTGAATTGCTACTGAATTTCTCTGAATTACTGGCTTAATTCATAAAATCAGGTGGCAACCCCAAGTTTCTAAGAAATTAATGCATTATACAAGAATATCGTCAGCTTCGTGATGTCTGACACCACTGCACGCGGCACACTCAGAAAATGTCTGGGTCACATTGTCCAATTAGTGACACTTTTTCTGCACGTTACATTGATGCGTCCTTTCTGCCGTGCCAAACTGGGTCAGTATGACACCCAAATTGGCAAAATTTACTTGGATTTTAGAACCAAGTCTCACTCGTCTCCCTGAGTGTAGGTTTCCCTGCATTTGACCGTTGTCGAACCCACGCTGCCTTTGCGCCACAGACACGGCGTGCGAATTTGACGTAAAATCATACGGTGTTCTCACTCACTGAGTTTGTGGCGTAAACATTTGTGGCATTAAATCAGAGCCGTACTATCGAAAATTGTTTAAGTACACGTAGCACCTGATTTCTCGTCTGTGATTGGTGGGTTTAGATTGAGAAACCGTCAGTGATTGGTTGACTGAGGGTAAGAATTTCGGACTATTTTTGGAAGTAAAGGCTCCTGGTTTTAAGTTCCCACCTAGAAGCATTAATTGGTTTTTATAAATGTTTCGCTTTTTACGATGCTTGATGAGGCGTACTAAAACTGAGAAAATAATATATGAACGTGGTGGACCTCACTGAAATTATCTCTTTTATATTATTTCCTTATCACCTAACTCCTCTACCTGCCATACAGAGTTTAGGACTTCAGGTGATCAAAGCCTTTAGGTCAGAGTCATAGACAGCTTAACTATCTAATACAAATATTTCTTTTTCAATCCAAATGAATTTCAAATTTTCGTCGGCACATCAAATCGTGGTAAAGTTTTTTGTAGGTTTACGTGTCAATCATATTTGTTGAATACCGTTGTATAAAACAAGCGCAACAAGGGTTTTCATATTTAATTTTGATAAATTAATACCAGCTTTTGAAGAAATGCTCAGTATCTTTGTTTATACGTGATTACCGTCAATTAAAATTAAAACCTCAAATGAAGGGATATCTACTGCAAATTTAGGCTGTGAAAAATTTGCATTTATTAACGAGAAAAAAATCGTAGATTTTAATGCATAGTGCCATCATTCCGCCCTACGCAACAATTTGTCACATAGGAATGCGGGATTGAAATTCTGAACGCGCCGTTAGGCGTCGAGGTCGCACACATTTTTAATTTAATAATATTATCTATCTCATATTTTTATGTGTTCATTAAATAATTATTGAATTTTGCTCATTCCTGCTACAGAGTCGACTAAATATCCAGTACATTTATTTTTCAATGAAAATTGTAACCTTGATGTATAATTGTCCGTTAATTTCATGTTGTTTCCGAGAACAATCAATGTTGATAATATCAAGCGAACATTGCTTATGCAAACATGTTGAGTACCTGCAACATTTTCCGTTTTCTGAGTTGACTTTGCATTACGAGGCCAACTTGCCTATGAACTTGTGGATTTTTAGCGCATTTTCTCATTTATGGAAAAAATGCACTATGGTGCTCGCCATGTCTGTCTGTCTGTCTGTCTGTCCGTCCGTCTGTCCGTGACCTCAAGTTTTCGTCAACGAGAAAATGCGCTCTCTGTCACTCACTGCAGTGAGTACTGAGTTATATTTTTTCATGTATTCATTGTTTTTATAATGTGCCGTTATAATGTGACGAATTATTTCGTGGAGTTGGTGACGTGCGTCACATTTAAATAAAAGATCATCTGAATTGCTACTGATTATCTCTGAATTACTGGCTTAATTCATCATATCAGGTAGCAACACCAAGTGTTTAAGAAATTCAGGAAGTGAAAGCCGCTGATCATTCTATAATTTACTTAAGATTTAGGATAGAACACGAAAAAGTCAAAACCTAGACGAACAAAACTAGCACGCCAGACAAGTTTCCAGCGGTGCCTACGAAAATGTTTAGCTAAATTCATATGAAACTATCATCAAAGCTGAAGCGCGAGCTGAACAGCGAGCTGAACACGTGTTGAGCGCGAGCTGAACACGTGCGCTCAACCGCTCACTCAGCTCAAGGCAGGGAGGACTGCTCAACTAAAGGGGGTCACCGGGGGGTCACCGGGAAAAGCGTAGCGGCGGATCAGCGTCGGTATAGTAACTGGGAACAAAAGAGGGCTCTGGAGGCGAAATAGTTAGCAGCGCTACTCAGGCCCACCGGCACACCTTCGACAAAAGGAACGAAGTCAGCGTCAGGTCACTGCATGCTTCCGCGCTGGGTCGTAAATCAGTGAGCAGACCGCTTGGGGGAACAGAACAGAGTCGAGATAAGTAGCATACCTCACTGTCCAGAAGTACTCTGTTATCCGACTGTGACAGCCCAGTTCCGCAGTACACGAATGTAAGAGAAGACACGCAGCTCTTAAGGCAAGAAAAAACACTTAATTCTACTTAACATCCATAAAAATTTTGCAATTTGCATCTAACCAAATTAACGTGAAGACAAAGAAAAGACATGTCAATAATCACGAGCGAGGCTTACCGGCACAATCAGTCAGGACTTGGCCAGAAGTGCGGCTCGGTTGCCGGCGCGAGAGACGTGACGTTCATCTAGCGAGAAAACCTCAATTAAGGAGAGCTTTCCTTCACAACCTGTACTTTCCACTCGATCACAAGTGGTTAAAGCCTTAAAGCTTTTACCACCTGATTACAAGTGGTAAAAACCTTAAGAGTCAAGGGGACTGCTTGACCGATACAAATTTCTCTTTTTCAATCCAAATAGCTTTCAAATTTTCGTGGGGACATTATATCATGGTAAAATTTTTTGTAGGTAAACGTGTCAATAATATTTGTTTAATACCGTTGTATAAAACAAGCACAACAAGGGTTTTTCATACTTTATGTTAATAAATTAATGACTACTTGTGAAGAAATACGCAGTATCTTTGTTTATACGTGATTACCGCCAATTTGAATTAAAATCTCAAATGAAGGGATATCTACTGCAAATTTTGGCCGTGAAAAATTCGCATTTATTTACGAGAAAAAGTCGTTGATTTTAATGCATAGTGCTTCATTCCACCCTACGCGGCAACATTGTCATTTAGAGATGAGGGATTTATATTCTGAACGGGCCGCTGGGCAGCGAGATTGCACGCATTTTTTATTTAATAATATTATTTATCTCATATTTTTACACGTCCATTGAATAATTATTAAATTATACTCATTCCTGGTACAGATTCGACTATATATACAATGCATTTATTTTTAATGAAAATCCATGGCAACCGCGTTATGCACTGGCTCATTAATTTGATAATGTTTCCGAGAGTAATTATTGCTGTTAGCAGTAGAACATTGTTAACGTAAATATGTTAAGTACCCGCAGCATTTTCAGTTTTCTTAGTAAACTTTGCATTATAAGGCCAACTTGCCTATGCACATATGGATTTTTTGAAGCATTCGTTGTTCATAATTAAGTGTGTGCGACAAATCATTTCTTAGAGTAGGTGGCGTACTTATTTTTCAAGGAAAACATCTTCAGAATTTCATCAATTTTTTTGGTTTATACCATCAAATATCAGCAAGAAACACCGCAATGAAGAAATCTATGCTATTCATGAGAAGGTTGACAGATGCGCGATGTCTGTCCCTGTTTTCTAGCGTCTGCATTTTGTTGCACACACGCTGCAGACGCGGCGCACGAATTCAACGTACGAACACGTGATGACGAATTCGACGTACGAACACGTTATGACGAATTCGACGTACGAACACGTGATGACGAATTCGACATACGAACACGTGATCAATTCGACGTACGAACACGTGATGACGAATTCGACGTACGAACACGTGATCAATTCGACGTACGAACGTGAGTTTACTGAGTTTACGCTCACTGAGTATACGGCATGNTGAGACCTTCCGCCTCTTTGGCGATGTTATATTTTGACCTTCGGTGCGAAATAGCTTGATAGCTGAAGCGCTAGCAAACCATTATACTACTACTACTACTACTTGTCCAGTTAAGCTGATAATTAATGAGAAGACATGTGGCATATAATAATAATTAACCTATTTAATGACTTGCTTTTCATGAGAACAGCAGATTTTACGAATCGTTTACCATTTTATTTATTTATCATGATATTCCATCACAGAAATTATCCCCATACAATATTGTTGAATTTATTTAATAGGCTTAAAACAGTTGAATTGACTACATTTAGGTTCAGATTGGTTGCTACTCAAGCAGCAGCCCTTTAGTTGTCATTCGAATCTTGGGTCTATTTGCGACTTACAGTTGTTGAAACCATTCCACCATACCTAATTAGATGAGTGTGCACTACAGGCTTTGGAATTATAGATCACTCTATATCGAAATAGATGGATATGCACCACAGACTTTGGAATAAAATTATACCATAAAGGAATTCCTGAATTTGCTCCGCAGACTTTGGAAAAAAATTAAACCATATAGGAATCAATAAATATGCTCCGCAGGCCTTGGAATAAAATTATACCATACAGGAATTAATGAATATGCTTCGCAGACTTTGGAATAAAATTATAACATACAGGAATAGACGACTATGCTCCGCAGACTTTGGAATAAGAATATTTACCACGGAATAAAGGATATGAGCACCGCTGTCAGCGGAATGAAGTTCGCGAACATCCACACAGACTTCGTCGACGAAGTACAACGCGGGACAACATCCAGTTGTACGTTGCGCTTTTCTTTGATGAGAGTTAAGATGGAGATAGTTTTATGATTTACAGTACATTTTGCGGCAATTGTTTATTCAGTTAAAAAGTGCAAAAGTACAAATAAACCACTCTTCAATCCCAACGAAATTTTGGATTCCGCGTCGCCGCCTTATTTTTGCGGCATTGTTTGACTCAGTATTAGATAAAAACCCTACAATTTGAATCAAGGTCTTTAAAATCGAAAAATTTAGTGTTTTACATTGTAAAATTGGTAGTTACGCTTTATATTTGTGAAAATTTCAATTATCACAATTAAGTTGCGCATGAAGCTTACTACAATTTCGCCAATTTTTTATGGGTGTCTAACGTAAATGGGATTCCCTCATCATGCCCACATTTCAAGGCTCAAACAAGTAGCTTATGCATTGCCTACCATTGAAATAATCTTCGACGAGTTACCATTTAATTTGTTTGAATGGANAGTTAAAGTGGGTTTTAAATGAAACTTAGGAATGCATCAAACTGATTTTTTAATTTTGAACTTCAGAGTGTAATAATACTGGATAGAAACTACCAAGGAAATATATATTAGGCTTCTTTAATAAATAGTCATCCATATAAGTATAGTGCCTGTCTCTTATACACATCTAGATGTGTATAAGAGACAGCTATAAATCCTGTCGACGCCACCCCCTTATATCGATGATTACAGTTTCGGTTAAAGGTTGAAATTACTACATCAAGACCAAGAAGAAAGGTTAGAAAAGAAAGTAGGAGTAGGACGAAAATCTTTAATCAAACAAAAGTAGTCCTCTCTAATCAAGACGAACTTATGAAGCTTTATGTATTTCGTTTCGGGTTTAGCAAGTATAATTGTTTAAAATTAATTGTTTAAATTCTTAGAATTCCATTACATTTTTGAAAAATAAAGTAAACATATTTGATCTTAAGATTCAGCAAAGACGAGAATATTTGTGTCTGGTACAATGATTTTACTGCATGCTTAAAATTCAATATGTTGAAGAAATCTTGTAAAGAATAAGTAAATGAGCCATCGAATAAATTTGTTCAGTGAAGCTGATAATAAATGAGAAGACCCGTGGTATATGATAATAATCTACCTGTTTAATGACTTGCTCTTCATTAAAACAGCAGATTTCTTAATATAATTGACCGTGTATAATTTTATTTATTTACTATGATATTCCATCGCAGAAATTATCCCCCGTACTATTTTGTCGAATTTATTTAATAAGCTTAAAACACTCAATTGACGATATTTTGGTTCAGATTGGTCGCTACTCAAGCAGCAGCCCTTTAGTTGTCATGCGTATCTTGGGTCGATTTGTGACTTACAGTTGTTGAAACCATACCATACCTAATTAGATGACTGTGCACTACAGGGTTTGGAATTAGATTACACTATATCGGAATATATGAATATGCACCGCAGACTTTGGAATAAATTTATACCATACAGGAATCAATGAATGTGCTTCGTAGGCCTTGGAATAAAATTATACCATACAAAAATCAACGACTATGCTCCGCAGACTTTGGAATAAGAACATTTACATCGGAATAAAGGATATGAGCACGGCTGTCAGCGGAAAAAGTTCGCGAACATCCACACTGACTTCGCCGACGAAGTACAACGCGGGACAACTTCTCCCAGTTGTATGTTACGCTTTTCTTTGATGAGAGTTTGGATGGAGATAGTTTTATGATTTACAGTACATTTTGCGGCAATTGTTTATTCAGTTAAAAAGTGCAAAAGTACAAATAAACCACTCTTCAATCCCAACGAAATTTTGGATTCCGCGTCGCCGCCTTATTTTTGCGGCCTTGTTTGACTCAGTATAAGATAAAAACCCTACAATTGGAATTAAGGGCTTTAAAACAGAAAAATTTAGTGTTTTACATCGTAAAATTGGTAGTTACTCTTCACATTTGTGAAAATTTCAATTATCACAATTAAGTTGCGCATGAAGCTTACTACGATTTTGCCAATTTTTTATGGGTGTCTAACGTAAATGGGATTCTTTCATCATGCCCACATTCTAAGGATCAAACAAATAGCTTATGCATTGCCTTCTATTGAAATATTCTTCGACGAGTTACCATTTAATTTGTTTGAATGGATGTAAACATTTTTTTCATTTTTTTCCGGGATGTAACGAAGTTTACATCTATCGATGTTAATTATTTCACATGTTTAACTTGTCGTTTGATTGCAAATAATATCATTAATGGCTGAATACTTAATGTGTGAATGTTACCTATTCGTTATTTATTCCAGCATCAATAAGCAACAACATCTGGCTTATCGGATGCAGCTTTCAAATCCGATAAACCCGTTGATTAGTAAAGGAAAAGCGTTAATTTTTCTGTATATATATGTTTGTGCTGAACGCTCGTTGTCGTTTTCTGACTTTTTCATTATGAAGGAGAACTTGTGTATAACCCACCTGGGATATATATTGAATGCATATTTAAATAAATTGAACACTTACTGAGCAAGATCATATTCTTGTTGACAATGAAGCTCGTTTCTCGTTCAAGTGAATACGCAGCCGATATCGCGAGCCGCGGTGTCGCATTTTATATATACCTACTGTTTTGTGTTCCATCACATCATGATGTAATATCGAAATCAATGACGACTCATTGGTTGAAGAACGTGTTATAGTCACTAATTAATTGGGATTATACTTATGAACAGATAATATAACGTTTTTTCGTGTATGATGATTCATTAACTATTTGATTTCTAAAGAAAATATTTACGTTATAACGTATGAATCGTGTATCATCAGCGTAACTTATAATCAGAGTTCATCACAATTTATAGGACTTATAACCATCATCGAACCTGCAGCCTTTTGGCTAAATAAATAAATACAGCTATGAATCAGTTAGATTTAGCTGCCTGAAATAGAATTTTTATAAATTTATATTTCTCCTGTTTTTACGGGAACCCGCAGCGGCCACATGGGGTTCAGTGTTATACGAAGATTGTGCATAGTATATACTATACTATACTTCACATCTACGATACGATATTTTTTTGTTCCTACGCCTCCATATTTTGACGCGAGTAGGACGAACTTATGAAGCTTTATGTATTTTGTAACGGGTTGAGCAAGTAATTTGTGTAGTGTTTAAATTCTTAGAATTCCGTTACATTTTTGAAAAATAAGGCAAACATATTTGATCTTAAGATTCAGCAAAGACGAGAATATTTGTGTCTGGTTCAATGATTTTACTGCATGCTTAAAATTCAATATTTTGAAGATATCTAGTAAAGAATAAGTAAATGAGCCATCGAATAAATTTGTTCAGTGAAACTGATAATAAATGGGAAGACCCGTGGCATATGATAATAATTTACCTGTTTAATGACTTGCTCTTCATTAAAACAGCAGATTTTTAATACAATTGAACGTGTATAATTTTATTTATTTGCTATGATATTCCATCGCAGAAATTATCCCCCGCACTATTTTGTTGAATTTATTTAATAGGCTTGAAACACTTGAATTGACCACATTTTGGATCAGATTAGTTGCTACTCAAGCAGCAGCCATTAAGTTGTCATGCGTATCTTGGGTCGATTTGTGACTTACAGTTGTTGAAACCATCCCATAGGTACCCAAATAGATGACTGTGTACTACAGGCTTTGGAATTAGATTACTCTATATCGGAATAGATGAATATGCACTACAGACTTTGGAATAAGAACATGTACAACGGAATAAGAACATTTACAACGCAGAGGCGGCGATCCATCGTGGCCTGGGACTGCTATGTCCCAAACAAGTACCAAGATTGCCAAGGAATAAAGGATATGAGCACCGCTGTCAGCCGAATTAAGTTCGCGAACATCCACACAGACTTCGTCGCCGAAGTAAAACGCGGGACAACTTCCAGTTTTATCTTACGCTTTTCTTTGATGAGAGTTTGCAAGGAGATAGCGTCATGATTCACAGTGCATTTATGCTACAAATGAATCACTCTTCAATCCCATAACGATTTTGGATTCCGCGTCGCCGCCTTATTTTTGCGGCATTGTTTGACTCAGTATAAGATAAAAACCATACAATTAGAATCAAGGTCATTAAAATAGAAAAGTTTAGTGTTTTACATCTTAAAATTGGTAGTTACGCTGTACATTTCTGAAAATTTCAATTATCTCAATTAAGTTGCGCATGAAGCTTACTACGATTTTGCCAATTTTTTATGGGTATCTAACGTAAATGGGATTCCCTCATCATGCCCACATTCTAAGGATCAAAATAAAAGCTTATGCATTGCCTACCATTGAAATAATCTTCGACGAGTTACCATTTCATTTGTTTGCATGGAGGTAGAAATCACTCCGATATTCTTCCTAGATGTAATGAAGTTTACATCCAGTGATCTAAATTATTACATATGTTTAACCTCTCGTTTGATTGCAAATTAATATCATTAATGTCTGAATACTTAATGTGAACGTTCCTTGTTCGATATGTATTCCAGCATCAATAAGCAACATCTGGCTTATCGGATGCAGCTTTCAAATCCGCTAAACCCGTTGATTAGTAAAGGAAGAACGATAATTTTTCTGTAAATATGTTTATGCTGAACGCTCGTTGTCGTTTTCTGACTTTTTCATTATGAAGGAGAACTTGTGTATAATCCACTTGGGATATACTGTATATTGAATGCATATTTAAATAAATTGAACACTTACTGAGCAAAATCATATTCTTGTTGACAATGAAGCTCGTTTCTCGTTCAAGTGAAGACGCAGCTTTGTTTATTCAGTTAAAAAGTGCAAAAGTACAAATAAACCACTCTTCAATCCCAACGAAATTTTGGATTCCGCGTCGCCGCCTTATTTTTGCGGCATTGTTTGACTCAGTATTAGATAAAAACCCTACAATTTGAATCAAGGTCTTTAAAATCGAAAAATTTAGTGTTTTACATTGTAAAATTGGTAGTTACGCTTTATATTTGTGAAAATTTCAATTATCACAATTAAGTTGCGCATGAAGCTTACTACAATTTCGCCAATTTTTTATGGGTGTCTAACGTAAATGGGATTCCCTCATCATGCCCACATTTCAAGGCTCAAACAAGTAGCTTATGCATTGCCTACCATTGAAATAATCTTCGACGAGTTACCATTTAATTTGTTTGAATGGAGGTAGAAATCACTTCAATATTCTTCCGGGATATAATGAAGTTTACATCCATTGATGTTAATTATTTCACATGTTTAGCTTGTCGTTTGATTGCAAATAATATCATTAATGGCTGAATACTTAATGTGTGAACGCTACCTATTCGTTATTTATTCCAGCATCAATAAGCAACAACATCTGGCTTATCGGATGCTGCTTCCAAATCCGATAAACCCGTTGATTAGTAAAGGAAAAACGATAATTTATCTGTAAATATGTTTATGCTGAACGCTCGTTGTCGTTTTCTGACTTTTTCCTTATGAAGGAGAACTTGTGTATAACCCACCTGGGATATATATTGAATGCATATTTAAATAAATTGAACACTTACTGAGCAAAATCACATTCTTATTGACAATGAAGCTCGTTTCTCGTTCAAGTGAAGACGCAGCTGATATCGTGAGCCGCGGTGTCGCATTTTCTATATACTGTTTTGTGTTCCATCACATCAAGATGTAATATCGAAATCAATGACGACTAATTGGTTGACGAACGTGTTATTGTCACTAATTAATTGGGATGATACTTCTATGAACAGATAAAATAATAACGTTTTTTTTTCGTATGATGACAAGACAATCGATCCCCAATTGGGGATCATGGGTGCTAATGGGTTAAGTATTCAGCCATTAATGATATTAATTTGCAATCAAACGACAAGTTAAACATGTGAAATAATTGACATCGTGGGATGCAAACTTCGCCTCATCCCAGGATAATGAAGAAATTTCTACCTCCATTCAAACAAATGGAATGGCAACTGGTCGAAGAATATGTCAATAGTAGGCAATTCATAAGCTATTAGTTTTCTCCTTAGAATGTGGGCATGATGAGAGAATCCCATTTACGTTAGATACCCATAGAAACTTGGCAAAATTGTTGTTAAGCTTCATGCGCAACTTAATTGTGATAATTGAAATTTTCAGAAATGTACAGCGTAACTACCAATTTTAAGATATAAAACAATAATTTTTTCGATTTCAAAGCCCATGATTCTAATTGTAGGATATTAATCGAATTCAGATTCAAACCGTGCCGCAAAAATAAGGCGGCGACGCGGAATCCAAATTCGTGTTGGGATTGAAGAGTGGTTCATTTGTACCAAAATGCAGTGTGAATCATGACGCTATCTCATTGCAAACTCTCATCAAAGAAAAGCGTAACGTACAACTGGATGTTGTCCCGCGTTGTACTTCGTCGACGAAGTCTGTGTGGATGTTCGCTAACTTTATACCGCTGACAGCGGTGCTCATATCCTTTATTCCGTTGTAAATGTTCTTATTCCAAAGTCTGCGGAGCATAGTCGTTGATTTTTGTATGGTACGATTTTATTCCAAGGCCTACGAAGCACATTCATTGATTCCTGTATGGTATAAATTTATTTCAAAGTCTGCGGTGCATATTCATCTATTTCGATATCGTGTAATCTAATTCCAAAGTCTGTAGTTCGCAGTCATCTATTTAAGTATGGGATGGTTTCAACAACTGTAAGTCACAAATCGACCCAAGATACGCATGATAACTAAATGGCTGCCGCTTGAGTAGCAACTAATCTGAACCAAAATGTCGCCAATTCAAGTGTTTAAGCCTAATTCCCCACTTATATATCATACTGCAATTACTAAGTTCTCGGTTACATGTATCTGAGACCAGTATATGATATTTCTTCTCGTTTGATGCCTCCGACATGTGAAACAGACTCAGTGTTGAAGTCGCACGAGGCCTCGAACATGAACGCCTTCAATATTAAACTATAGATGCTAGATTGCTCGAGCATCGGTATTTGTACAAAGTAGACGACCCTCCATGCTGAGGAGTGTTTTATAGCATCAAGCTCAGTTCTGATAAACTTTGTCAAAGGATGTGATGAATTGGCTGTCGGCCGGCGCCGGACTTTGCATATTTTGCATAGTCTTCAAACCGGAGCCAAGATGCCACGTTACAATACAATACTAAACTATACAATACTTACTATACTACAACTATACTAAACTATACTACACACTACACTACGCTGCACTATACTTATTATACTATATTATACACAATCTTCGTACAACACTGAATCCTATGTGGCCGCTGCGGGTTCCCGTAAAAATAAATGAAATATAAATTTATGAAAATTCTAATTCAGGCAGATAAATCTGACTGATTAATAGCTGTCTACATTTATTTATTTAATAGGCTGCTCGGTTCGATAATGGTTATCAGTCCTAGAAATTGTGAGTAACATTAGCATAACTTATAATCAGATTTCATCACAATTTATAGGACTGATAACCATTATCGAACCGAGCAGCCTTTTAGATAAATAAATATAGTATAGTAATAAATATAGTAAATATATAATAAATATTTCATTTGTTTTTACGGGAACCCGCAGCGGCCACATAGGATTCTGTGTTGTACGAAGATTGTGTATAATATAGTATAATAAGTATAGTGCAGTGTAGTGTAGTATAGTATAGTATAGTATAGTATAGTATAGTATAGTATAGTATAGTTGCATTATAGTGATGTATAGTTCTGTATTGTATTGTATCGTAGCATCTTGGCTTCGGAGTTGAAGACTATGCCAAGTCCGGCGCCGGCCAATTCGTCACATCCTTTGACAAGATCTATCAGAATTGAGCTTGATGCTATAAAACCCCTCTCACCTTGGAGGGGCATCTACTCCGTACATATACCGCTGCACGAGCAATCTAGCATCTATAGTTTAATATTGAAGGCGTTCATGTTCGAGGCCTCATGCGACGAATCCCAGGCGACTTCAGTCAACACTGAGTCTGTTTCACATGTTGGTGGCGTCAAACAAGAATAAATGTCACATACTCGTTTCAGATACATGTAACCGAGAACTGAGAGCTTGCAGCAAGATATATAGGTGGGGAATTATAGGAACATTCGTTCATTATTCCCAACAAATATAGATTGCGAAGTAGCTTAGGAGTTGGGACTGCAGGTTTTTCACCTGCTATTTGATGATTTAAGCTTTAATCATTCAATGATATGACAATATTGGATTATTTATATATATTTAAACTCGAAATACAGCTTCATGAGCGAAAATCTATGTTATGCAACTAGCTCCGTAGCACATCTTCACGTATAAATATAATGTTGGAAACACACGTAAGTGAAGAAAATGTTTAAGGACTCCCTCAAATTGAGAACGTTCGTTTTCTAATAGAGAAAGAAAATGGTACCTAATATCGTAAGCTGTGTTAGTTTGTATAGCAAGGTTGTAGCCCTTGTACGACGTACGTGTTCTAGTTGCAAAATGCAATTAAAAATCACAGTTCTTGAACAGCAGCGACAAAGTCATGACGTGATTAATACAAATCAATAGAATTTTCAACTTACATGAGTTACTTCAACTTACATGAGTTACAAAATTTCATAATTATTTAAATGTAGCTCCTTTTAACATACGTACCACTACTAACACCTGATAACTATTTGATTGTCAAAGGCTGCTTTTGTAAAATAAGTTTAAAAATTATTTGATGGCGGCGGTTGGTAATTGTAAAATAAGTTTAAATATTATTTGATGGCGGCGGTTAGTAAATATTTCATTGTCATAAGCTACTTCTGTAATATAAATTTTCTTGGTGCAGGCGGCATAGACAAAGGCTATCGCCCACGCATAGCTCGCCTGCGGACAGGATCAGCGGCCCACCGCTGCGACAGACTTGCTGTCGGTGACTACATCGTCGCCGTCAACGGTTGTGCCACCGAGGGCCTCACGCACCAACAAATCGTGGCGCTCCTCAAAAACTCCGGCAACAACGTCGACATCGACATCGAGTACGAGACCCCAAGCCTGCGTGAGTACATGCCTTAATAACATAACGGAAAAATTTCCGACACATCAGACCTCGCGTTCCTAAATGTAATAAATAAAGCGATTTCATGTTTTCAGATACATATGAATATGCCTCAAACATAGACGACACTTCATAAGTATCACAGCTCGAACGCTTCATAGGTATCGGAATAATTCTACTTAGGTTGTGTCAGGGGGGAGGAGGGTGAGTGTATATAGGTGTACATTTAAAAAATACAGTGTGACATTGAAGTATGATTATAATGAGCGATGGAAATTCCAGTGCTATGTGCAGTTTATGTCAAGTGGTGAGTAATATTCCAGTGATCTGTGCTATTGTAGCTTTTAGGAGTAAGTACAAAAATCTATTTTTTTTTATTTGAGTGCTTTTTGCCATATTCTTGATATTAACCGAATTTTCATCGATAAATAAGTTAATGGATGAAAAAAGATAATCTGTGCATTTCCTCAGAAATTAAGCGATACGGACTATAGCATACGGATTTTTCAAGTTTTGTATATAAAATATTGTGTAGGTCTTACGTGGCTAAATAATCGGTCATTTGTTGCGCCCAAACTTGGACTTGTATAATTTTTTTCAATAACAATGGAATGGAAAAATTGCTGGTTATAGATATTTTGGTATAGACTGGTCTCAAGGTTTGTTTTCGCGATTACCTTGAAATACAATGATTAAGACGTGAAAAGACCACAAGAAAATTCGTACAATAGTCATCCGCGTTAGTCATCTGCTGCTCAATAATTACTCTTGTACATAATCAGTTATTTCATTGGTGGTAATTCTGGTCTGAAATTGGCTTGAGGCAAGTGGGATGAGTGTATCTTTGGGATGAGTCTACCTATGGGCTAAGTCTCCCTGTGGGATGAGTCTCCCTATGGGATGAGTCTCCCTTTGGGATGAGTCTACCTATGGGCTAAGTCTCCCTGTGGGATGAGTCTCCCTATGGGATGAGTCTTCCTTTGGGATGAGTCTACCTATGGGCTAAGTCTCCCTATGGGATGAGTCTCCCTTTGAGATGTATCCTTGGGATGAGTATATCTTTGGGATGAGTCTTCCTTTGAAATGAGTTTTCGTTTGGGATGAGCCTCCCTTTGGGATGAGTCTATCTATGGGCTAAGTCTAATTATGGGATGAGTCTTCCTTAATTTGGAATGCGTCTTCCTTTTAGATCAATCTACCTTTGGGATGAGTCTTCCTTTGGAATGAATCTCCCTTTGGGATGAGTCTTACTTTGGGATGAATCCCCCTTTGGGAGAAGTTTCCCTTTGGGTTGACTCCCCATACCAAAGAACCCATAACATTTCCCCGCGAGACCGGAGTGCAAGCTCGCGCCAGACGTAAATCAAGCCCATCTCTCTAAAATTCACACCATAATGAATTAATTGGTGCAGCGGAAAATTTACTGTAAAATACTGAGCACGTAGAGAAATATTTCGTCTTCGTAAGCTGATTGGTTGAGCTCCTTATATTTTATGGCGTCTGTTAAAATTAGAGCCATTCTGCGCTCACCGATGGACGGTACTTCGTTGGCCACCTTAAAACCGCCTGTAGTTTTATATGCAGATTAAAATGCCTTGTATCGTAATTATGAGCGGCGGTGCAGACGCATGTCTCATGTTTCAATTAGTTCGGATGATAATTAGTATCAGTAAGATTACTTCTTTGTTCTGCTGAATTAAAGTGTGGCGAGGTTAAGGTTAATTAAAAGGTTAAGGTAATTAAGGTTAAGTAGGAAACTTTAACCTTTAAGTAAAAGGTTTAGGTAATAATTAAGGTAAGGTTAAGGTTAATTAAAATAGAACGATAGTTGCCTTCCATGTACAGTGCAACGTCGGTTACAGCAAAGGATACTGAAGGAGGCAGGAATAAAAGTTTTATTAATTTAATAAATATTTTTTGACAACCATTAATACTTTTGCATAAGTGTGACTTCGCGTGCACCCTTTTCTCTCCGTTGATTCTCGTAATATGTACTAATAGGTTAATTATTACGATTATTCTCGTAATAGGTAATAGGTTGAATACGCGCATAAGTTATGTCACGAATCCAACATTGTTAGCACTAAAGTATAGCTAAAGTAAGGTTAAGGTAAAGCAAATTTCCCCTGCCGAGCGTGCGAGTATCTCTGAGCTGCTCAGTCGGCAATGGAAGGTTTCTTTGATCGAATTTAGTGTCCCGCTAGTGCGGGTAAAAGCTTTGGGCCGAGAAATGAAGGGAATTCGTGGGTCTCTGTCGCCGCGCGATCGATGTTACCGTCTGTTATTATTACTATATATTTTTATTTTTAATAATATATTTTATTATTATTATATAGTTTATTAATTTTATTATATATTTTTTACGCTGTGGATAAGTGCCTCGCTTCTACAAGCTCAATACGCAATCTGAAGCATCTGTTGTGGGAATTTTAGCACTGGCATAACTTCCCCTCAAGCAAATAAAGTATAAGCGAAGTTGCTATATATTAAAATCATAAAAACGTATTTATCGTTCTCGTATTTATTGTATGCTATTTTGTAGTAAGATTTAATGAATAAGATTAAATTAGTTCAAGTTAATATGAAAACGAATTACTACTTACTCACTCGCTTATAAAAAACTGATAACTGTTATGGCTTCATTAGGATATTGGTAACTGAAAATATGATTCTGCTTTAAATGTTTTTTAATTAATTAGCATATGATTCATAAACTGTTACAGCACGAAAGATTTATAATGTAAAATTTTCGTAAGTTAAAAACTAAATTACGAAATACTCACTAATATTACTAACTAATACGCAAATGAACTGTTTCGATTGATTATTGAAATTTAACGCATTCTAAAACAATTAAATATTCATTTACTTGGTAACTTGAACATTTAGATAAATAGGTTTATACTAATTTCTAAATTACTGTCATTGGTTTAAACTAAAATGCTTCAAGGGTAAAAGTTTCTTCATTGTTTTTAAAAAATTATTCGCTTGAATTAGCTATGTTAATTATACCTTCTAGTAACGAGTTGTGACAGATGACTGTTGCTCGTTCGTTACTGACCGCGACTTACAAACGATCTCGGCTGCTTTCACTGCACTCGCATTCTGTTTGCTTAGGTTTACGGCGTAAGAGGGATTTACTGAACAGCTTATCGGTGCCTTACGGTCGTCTCTGGGCCTAGACCAGCCAACTTGGCTTAGTCTTGGGAGTTGGATATTTGCCCCCAATCACCTGTGTTGATAAATGAAAATCTGTTGCAAAAGAGTTGACTAGATAAATGCTAGATTAGCAATATTTACGTCTCGGTCGATTCTGTAAGAAATAACAAATTTCGAGCGATTCTCTTTGATACTCAAAATAGCTTGACTTACGAATCTAAAGCCTTGATACAACGAATTTCATGTTACAATAATTTTTTTAATATTGATTTGTATTTGGTATTACGCGATGCAAAAGTATTTACGTAAAACGCAGCTGAGAATATTTTCACGAAGAAATTCGAGATATTTATACAAGCTACAAACCCCGTAGATTGAAACTATTGCATTTATGTAAAAATAACTATTGCAAACTATTTTTTTGCAATAACTATTGCAAAAATAACTAATTGAAACTATTGCAATAAAAATAAAAATCAAACAAATAATAACGTTCTTAAATGTATTTCAAATGGACGGCATTAGCTGCAGATCTCCAAATATTTTCTGATCGTTATACTAATGTGAACTCTATCTCCTAAAAATGTTCGCACGCAGGAAATGCATTCTAGGGAATTTTCTAGATAACGAAAAGATTTGCAAAGGATCTCAAGTCTTCTTGTGTCTGTGACTGGCCGGTTTTGTTCTGAACCTGATTAATGCTGAGAAATTTAAGATGCATGAATCATTGAGTCTCAAGAACGAATGTTAAACTTTCCATGTTTTTTCGATGCCTGTTCAATCCCCAATTAGTCTTTTACGCTTGAAGTTATGAAAGAACTTGGTGGCATTTGTCTGAATTTTCTAGGAATTAAAACTTGTTGCAATCGTCTGTTATGTTTCACGCGCCATGTTGTATGAGTTATGTGTCACGAAGCATGTGTCGGTGTGTCACGAAGCATGTGTCGGTGTGTCACGAAGCATGTGTCGGTGTGTCACGTGGTGAGACATCAGGCATCTTAGGCACACACTTGGACGCGATCCAAACCGCGGCTTGACAGCCAACTTTGCTGCACACTCTAACTCTGCACACGCTCTGCACACACCAACTCTGCACATCCAACTCTGCACTCACTAACTCTGAAAACACCAACTCTGCACACGCTCTGTTCACACAAACTCTGCACACACTCTACTAACACTAACTCTGTACTCATGTATATTTCTAGACTTTTTCTAAACAGTATTCTCTGCACGCACTAGCTCTGCGTTCGTGTACATAGGCTCTGCACAAGCGCTGCATTCACTCAGGAAATTAGCTCGAGTAGAATGTTGTACAAAAATTCGTGATATCAAAGTTGTTAGTCAACTATCTTTTGGCCCGTATTTCGCGCTCACGTCGCATTTGAGTTTTTTTTTCATTTATAAGCCCTCTTCCCTTTTTCTAACGAGTTGTTTTCGTCGTTGACCAGACTATTTTTTGCGATAAGTATTTTTTCGGTTGCTCGTCCCCGAGCGTTTTTTTTACACATTGTGGCAGCGTCACAGGTGTACGGCACTCAACAGTCACAGTGCCACGGAGAGCCGTGCCAAGTGCTGTGGCGAGTGTGGCACTCAATTCTGAGTTTTGTCACTCCACTACGTTGATACTTCGCCTCGCGGTTGCCCTCTGTGTTGAACTGTGCGTTTAAAAGATAGATGGAAAGTGTTGCATCTGTTGGAGTGCCATAGAAAGTGTTGCATCTGTTGAAGGAGTGCGATAGAAAATGTCGCATTTGTTGAAAGAGTGGTTATCTTATATATTATTATAAATTATTAGGCAACTAAGAAAACTAAACTCTAAATAGAGTAGTTCTAAATAAAAATTGTATTTTTATTGATCAAACTTGTTTTAAATATAGTATATGAAGAATAAAGTGCCATATTATTTTTAAATGATTCTTTGGTTATTGCTAAATGTTTCACGGGAAATTTGGATCCACGTTTAATTTATTTACACATATAATTTATCGATCGAGTTGCAAACCTGAATGATAATTATTTCGTTAAGTAATGGTAATATGAAAATAATTTACTATATTTATAAACAACTTTAAGCTAGCCATTTTAGATTGTCATTGTTTTGAGATCCCAGTGTTATTTTCAGTTGCCTTCTACTGATCTGAACACAATGATATGTGTTCAAAAAAATCATATTAGATGAAACTGATTTTCTTCTCTGTGACAAGCTGATGGATATAGTGATATCGTCACTATAGTGTGACTATATAGTGTAGTATATAGTACTCACTATATAGTACGTATAGTGTAGTCTTTTGATTCGGAACATGCAGTGTCTCGCATCTAAATTTTGCACCCCACAACATGTTTCTTAAGTTCATCGCATGTTTATTTCAGGGAGATAGTGATGAAAATGACTTTTGCATGTGTATACAAGTGTATGTACATACAAGATATATTGCTGTATATATTTATACAGCAATATATAGAATATACTTTTTTTAAAGATCATCATAGGGCCAAAGGCCATAGGTTGATTTATTTCATTTGGTTTATAGTAATGATTTAGTCTGAAGTTTTGAAAAGATTTAATATTTGAATTCGAAATGCCCATGAGGCTGAAATTCAGAAATATGGAGATTTCACGCAGGAGGCACATTTTAAATTGCATTTTCATCTTGGAAAATATGAAGCATTTCCACAAAATCGGCTTGACTTCATAGTGCTTATGGGGTCAAATTAGCTATCAACATCATTAATTAGCCATCAACAAATTAGCTGTCATCATTATTAATTAGCCATCAACAAATTAGCTGTCATCATTATTAATTAGCCATCAACAAATTAGTTATCAACATTATTAATTAGCTATCAACAAATTAGTTATCAACATTATTAATTAGCTATCAACAAATTAGTTATCAACATTATTAATTAGCTATCAACAAATTAATTATCAACATTATTAATTAATCTCGTCTATTTTGCGTTGTAGTTGCTGCAAGAGAGTTTTGAACCAGGTCTTCTTGAACTAACGAGATATAACGCAAGTCTCTTGACTTTTTTCACATGCAAAACGTAACAAGCAAAAAACGCGATGTGAACGAGTATTCCGATATGCTTTCTGTAGTTCCTTGATAATAAAATGAGCAAAAATGAATTTATGCATTTGCCAGGCTCCGTGGAGGCTGTTGATACGTATAAATTTTTTTATTATTCACCATGAATTACTTTATTGACAAAATCAATCAAAAATTCTAAAAAAATCACTATCTTGCATATTATTTCTTGGCAGTTGTGATGCTCAGTGTTGCGTCACGCACGGCAGTTGTGATGCTCAGTGTTGCTTCACGCACGATAGTTGTGATGCTCAGTGTTGCGTCACGCACGATAGTTGTGATGCTCAGTGTTGCGTCACGCACGATAGTTGTGATGCTCAGTGTTGCGTCACGCACGGCAGTTGTGATGCTCAGTGTTGCGTCATGCACGGCAGTTGTGATGCTCAGTGTTGCGTCATGCACGGCAGTTGTGATGCTCAGTGTTGCGTCACGCACGGCAGTTGTGATGCTCAGTGTTGCGTCACGCACGGCAGTTGTGATGCTCAGTGTTGCGTCACGCACGGCAGTTGTGATGCTCAGTGTTGCGGCACGACATCTGAGGCTTAAGGCCGGGCTTCCAACAGTGCAATATAGTATTTGCTTCTTGTTAATATAGCTGTCAGACCATAGTTAGACATTGTATAAGTGCACAACTACGTCATTAATGACGAATGAAAAGTTAAATTGAACGTTTCCAATGACTAATAATCAATTATTTGTTCGCAGGTGATTTTAAGACATGACATTATTATTTTTTGTCATTTTTTATAAAAACGGAACTTATTGCAGAAAAAATGATTATTTGCTGCAAAATGCCGCCAATTTCTTACGTCCATAGTGAAAATTAGGGTCCTATCAGAACAAGAAAAGCTATTTAGTTTCATGTGCTGATTGGACGTATCTTATGTTTCATTGATCTTGGATAAAATGGAGCGTAATTTGCAGACGTGATTTTGTATTAAACGAGTTGGAAATTCTATTTAAGAATCACATCATTAACGAATCTTGTGGAAATGAAGGGCTCATCGAAAGCCCCCCAACAGGGGAAGGACTGGCGAGGATCTACTGGAACTCTTTGGAAAGCATCAGAGTCCCCAGACTTGCTCACGTCCACTCGCCCCGTGAGTGCCACACCACCCGAATCCAAAGAATCCCGTGCAACCCCCAAAACAAAGCGCAAAAGCGGCCTCCGCAAAAAATTCCGGTCCCTCACCGACGGTCTGGCAAGCCTCATATCTGGGGAAAAGAAGGAGAAGACACCCGAGTGCGACTGTGAACACGAGGGCTCTACTAAAAGGCTTCGGAAGTCCGTATTCTACGTAAGCCGATCCGATCCTGTCGGTGGACCTGCGAAAGTGACGATGCAGAACCCGTATGTCCATCCGGAGCAGCACGGTGGGGGTGAAATGAATCAACCGGATACCGAGTGGACACAGCACGTTGATTTAGACAGACAGGTTGAGGAATACAACCCTTGGAATTCCCCACGCCTCACTCGGTCCATGAGTCAAGGCAGCGGACGTAACCAAAGTGGAGGGGTTAGACCTATCAAAGCTCCTCCAAGTCCGCCACCGAGGAGGTACACTCTATGGGGAGTTGGTTACACCGCTGAAGAAGATTCCGATATATACGCTCTATTTAAGGATCATTCGGCACTCTCCCCTCAACAAATGAGCAGTAGAGGCATCCCAAGTTACCTATGTCCTCCAACTTCAAGTTCATTTCTCGAAAGCGATTTATTTTCAGTCATGACGCCCCCGAGAACTCCCCTCTTGCCAGGCACGGCGCTCTCCTGGTCGGCACAACATCCGGTGACACGGAATCGCCAGTATCTGTTTGATCCTCCCATGTCTTCCTCCCACTACGGCAAGTATTGCGCCGCGGCTCAAGACACCGCAAGGTCTCCCATCAGACATGAAGAGAGAAATCCTTTTCCCAGCCAAGTGAACGAACAAGATTATTTGCCGGAACACATGCAAGCTTTGACACAATATCCTGATATTTACGCAAAGACTAACCCAAGCCTCAGCGACACCTGTTCTACAAACCGTTTCGTCGACCAACCAACCCTGAGTCAAAGTGCTTTTTCTGTAGGATCCCCTTGCCCCTCGGATCGAATATCGCGGTCCCCGTCATGCATAAGCGGACGGGTGTCCAGATCCCCATCTCAATCAGACCGCATTCCGGGATCCCCAAATGAAGGGACAAAAACTTTGCTCTTTGGTCTTGGTTCCAGCAGAGGCGATTGGTACAGGAGGAAGGCGGCCAAAGCGCGACTGCTTTCCAGACATGGTAGGTATTCCTCGCTGGTTTTAATTTATGTTAAGTAAAGCCGTATTATTTCTATTATATTTGTTTGCGGAAGTCATACAGGCAGACGCACTTCGCGTGTTTTGAATGCGTATTAAATAAAATAAGTATAAATATATTGCCAATAGATTTTGACGTTCTTAACAAATTATAAAATCGCAATATTTCACTGTTCTTGGCTTTATATTTAATTTACCAACGAAAGAAGGAACTGTTAGTTTGTTTAGTGGAGTCCAAAATATTCAGCGCCAACACTTTCCATCAGTGAAAATTACTGACGAAGAAGAGCGTGGCAACGGTTAGCTATCTATTGGCCAACTTTAAATCGCCTCAAATATTTCACTGTGTTTCATCGGGTGGCGAGTGGTGGCAGCGGATGCTAGTGGTGGCAGCGGGTGCGAGTGGTGGCAGCGGGTGCCAGTGGTGGCAGCGGGTGCTAGTGGTGGCAGCGGATGCTAGTGGTGGCAGCGGGTGCGAGTGATGGCAGCGCGTGCGAGTGGTGGCAGCGCGTGCGAGTGGTGGCAGCGAGTGTGAGTGATGGCAGCGCGTGCGAGTGGTGGCAGCGGGCGCGAGCGGTGGCAGCGAGTGTGAGTGATGGCAGCGCGTGTGAGTGGTGGCAGCGCGTGCGAGTAGTGGCAGCGCGTGCGAGTGGTGGCAGCTGGTGCGAGTGGTGGCAGCTAGTGCGAGTGGTGGCAGCGGGTGCGAGTGGTGGCAGCGGATGCGAGTAATGACAGCGAGTGCGAGTGATGGCAGCGAGTGTGAGTGGTGGCAGCGAGTGTGAGTGGTGGCAGCGAGGGTGAGTGGTGGCAGCGGGTGCGTGTGGTGGCAGCGCGTACGAGTTGGCAGCGGGCGCGAGTGGTGGCAGCGAGTGAGTGATGGCAGCGGGCGCGAGTGGTGGCAGCGAGTGTTAGTGGTGGCAGCTAGTGCGAGTGGTGGCAGCAGGCGCGAGTGGTGGCAGCGGATGCTGGTGGTGGCAGCGGGTGCGAGTTGTGGCATCTAGTGTGAGTGATGGCAGCGACAGCGAGTGGTGGCAGGGCTCGCGTGCCTGAAAGACTCGTCTTATCGCACTGCATTTCGGCAACAGAATTCCTGCCTCTGAAACAACGAAAGCTTTTACGCGCGAAATGCATTGTTGATCTCGAGAATAGGATCGCCGTCTTGGGGAGATTTCTTCTCTCGCGGGCTGGTGTAAATAAGCCTTCTTATTACGAGGTTGAATTTAGACGCGTCTTGGATGAATTCTGAAGGCGCCCATTTTTGTTTGTTTCTTTGGAACGACTTCCAATAGCAACGAATCTCGAACTCTTGCCCCTGATGGTGCTAAAAAAATTTTGTTACTGTAGAATTTCGTTTGACTGAAAAGAGGGATTTTGTTTCCTTCAGATATATTCTTGCATTTTCTTTGCCCTCAATGAACTTAGGATTGTGTTGCGAGTGAAAAATATTTCATTGTTGCAGATAAGGTTTTAATAATTTAGTTTATTCGGTATTTCAATTATGTCAACAATTCATGTAAAATGTCAACTAACCATGTGGTATAACGTATACTTAAATCAAAAAAATTTTTTATTTCTCAACCCTGTAATTCACAATACTATGTGTGAATGCTTCTTCTTTGCCTGAACTCAGTTTTGAAAATTTAGTGAATGTCTGAACTTATGAATGGCGTTCCGATATTCAATCTCTTGTACGCGTTTCTTCCAAGACATTCGGGAGGCTTTCTATCTTAAAGTCTGACCAATTTGCCATTTACTCAAACCGGAGTGATCTGAATTATAAATGTTCCTCTAGATGTAATATTCAGTACAGTTATTTGTAATATTTGGCATTGAGGACAGTACAGTGAACAAAATCGGGTTTGCAGCAACCACCATAGATTATTGGTTATAAAACCAATATATTATATAAATTGGTCTAAACTAACTGTTATAGATTATTACAGTTTGTTAATAATATACTTGATCATCGTTAAAATAATACATCAAAGACTTGAACTCTGACACAAACCTCGAATATTAACAGTTATCCTCAATTTACCGAAAGCTACCCTCATTTTATGTAGAGGTACCCTCAGCAAACAAAAACGTTTCCGATCAATTCACTGGAAAGAAGATACCCTATATTAAAAAATCCCTTAATATGCATTAGCGTTGCTCACTGCATCGAGTGACAGAGAGCGCATTTTCTCGTCGACGAAAACGCGTAGTCACGGACGGACAGAGAGACAGACTGACTGACGGACGGACGGACATGACGAGCACAATAGCGCCTTTTTTCTATAAATGAGAAAATGCGCTAAAAATACCCTCAATTTGCAAAAAACTACCATTAATTTGCAAAAATACCCTCAATTTGCAAAAAAAATACCCTCAATTCGCAGAAAATACCCTCTATTTAAAAAAAAGTTGCCTTATTTTACAAAATACTTGCCCTCAATTTAAATATTCAAATTCCACGCCCCGATCACACCGTGTCGGTGCCAGAACCTGTACAGCTTACCGCGATCAAAGCCACTCCAGCGATGCAGGTTTTCCATCGGAAACTTGCCGCCGTAGCCATTAGAAATCCCGAGCGCTGCTGGAAATTCTTTAATTGAATTTGGTCAGACGCTGCTGATTGTGACGTGTAACATGGCAGTCCGACGTTATTTTGTGCTGATTGTGATGTGTAACATGGCAGTCTAATGTTATTTTGTGCTGATTGTGACGTGTAACATGGCAGTCCGATGTTATTTTGTGCTGATTGTGACGTGTAACATGGCAGTCCGACGTTATTTTGTGCTGATTGTGACGTGTAACATGACAGTCCGACGTTATCTTACTGTGCAAAATGTCTGTCTTAACTTGCGCTAACGTCTACTCATTTTACTAAATTTGGTTTTAATTCAGATATATATTTATCCGAATTATTCAATGATTATTCCATACAATGTTTTTGGATATATACAAATGTTATATTAGTCAGTGAATGAATGAGTCTTGAATTCAGCGATGTTGGTGCGCCGTACAGTGAATGTTTTCTGCTGAATAAACTTGAGTTGCAAATTAACACTCTTACCTACAATGCTATTCCTACCTGAACCACCCATTTGTTCCCCCATCGGGGGTTATTAACCAACCCTCCCTCCAAATAATACTAATGTTATCTTATAATAAGTGATATATATTCTATATTATGATGTATTATATTTATAATATGTAATATAACATACTATAATATTTAATCTATATTATATAAAATATGTAATTTAAAGTAATACTACCTTAATACTTTAAAGTAATACTAATACTTAAAGTAAAGTAATAATCAGAGGGGGTAATGTTATCTTGCCCCTCAAATATTACAATGTTATATAATATATAATATAACTTATAATACTTAATCTAAAATATATTATATATATAATATTTAGTCTATAATATATAACATAATATTTTAATCTGTTATGTGTAAAATAATATTATAATAATGCCCACAGCTGGACTTGGACCAGAGGGCGTACAGGTGCGCCGGACGGTCGTCAGTCTCCAGAAGGAGGCGGGGGGCGGGGTGGGCATGACCGTGAGGGGGGGACTGCAGTCCTCTCACCCTGACAAGTCCACTCCTCTGCTCATCACCCACGTCCGCACGGCCGGGCCTGTCGACAGGTCAGAGTGGACTTTTGTGGACGTGGCAGTGGCAAATTGAATTATTAGTCAAGTTATTGATAAGAATATGTTTTATGTTGACAAACTAGGCAATAAGGTCAATAGTTAACTTCAATTGATTATAATGACTTACCGACTGATTATGATGACAACAGTAAAAATTAGTTAAGATAAATAATAATAGCAGCATCATTAACGCAGACTTTATGGCACTCATACTCTTAGTATTGTGTGGTGACCTACTGGTGTGGTGCAGTGAAGACATCATTAATGCTACTCACATCATTGTGTGGTGACCTGCTGGTATGGTGCAGAGAAGACATCATTAATGCTACTCATATCATTATTGTGTGGTGACCTGCCGGTATGGTGCAGAGAAGACATCATTAATGCTACTCATATCATTATTGTGTGGTGACCTGCTGGTGTGGTGCAGAGAAGACATCATTAATGCTACTCATATCATTATTGTGTGGTGACCTGCCGGTATGGTGCAGAGAAGACATCATTAATGCTACTCATATCATTATTGTGTGGTGACCTGCCGGTGTGGTGCAGGGAAGACATCATTAATGCTACTCATATCATTATTGTGTGATGACCTGCTGGTATGGTGCAGAGAAGACATCATTAATGCTACTCATATCATTATTGTGTGATGACCTGCTGGTGTGGTGCAGGGAAGGCACCATCAAGGCAGGGGACAGGCTGGTGGGGGTGATGGGGCGCAGCGTGGGGCACATCACACTCAGCGAGGCCCTGCAGGCCATCAGAGAGGCCCCGGACCACCTCACACTCACCATAGAGTGAGTCACAACTGAGTAATGTGTGCATAGAGTGAGTCAGAAATGAGTCAAGTGTACACTGAGTGAGTAAGAACTGAGTCAAGTGTACCCTGAGTGAGTCAGAACTGAGTCAAGTGTACACTGAGTGAGCCAGAACTGAGTCAAATGTACATTTAGTGAGTCAGAAATGAGTCAAGTGTTCACCGAGTGAGTCAGAACTGAGTCAAGTGTACGTACACTGAGTGAGCCAGAACTGAGTCAAGTGTACACTGAGTGAGCCAGAACTGAGTCAAGTGTACACTGAGTGAGTCAGAAATGAGTCAAGTTAGCATTGAGTGAGGCATAAACGAGTCAAGTGTGCATCGAGTGAGTCAGAAATGAGTCAAGTGTGCATTAAGTGAGGCATAAATGAGTCAAGTGTATACAGAGCGAGGCATAAATGAGTCAAGTGTGCATCGAGCGAGTCAGAATTGAGTCAAGTGTCTTTATTTTTATCTATAGGTGCTTGTCCATGGGGACAGAAGTGGCTGCCAGTAAAACTTTGAGATGTTAATCGCCACTAATTGCCGTGCTATTGGCCCCGTTTAAGTGTTACTGGGTCCTTCTATGGTCAGTAGCCCCAATACACGAGGCCAATAGCACGGTAAGCAGTGGCAGCATTATAGTATTTAAATGTTGTACTGGCCGCTATTACTATCCAGTGTTCACATTTACTAGCTCCTTCTGGGGCACCTCACCCTGCACTCTTCTCACGACATTCCTATCGTAAATCTAGGAGAATTAGTTTTTTCCATCCATTCCTAAGGAAATTTAATGTTTCTATTCCTCCTCTAAATGATACCATCCCAAATCATTCGGATAATTTCCTTAGCCTCTTGAGACATATTCATCCACACCTATGCAGAGAACACCGTATTTATCACACTGCTTAGGACACATCTTCCATCTCTTTCCAAGAACCACTTTATCCATCCCTCTTCAAAAACTCCAACACACGCTCCTTTCTAATGGAACTTTTTGTACCTCTTAATAGGAGATATCAACCTTTTCATTGTTCAAGAGGAATAATTCAAGAGGAGCCATGCAGTGTTCCAATTATGATGATCCGTTATCCTTCTCTTATCTCGAAGGTAGAATTAAATTTGTCCGAAAAAATCAATATATTTTCTTTGTGCGACATGGAATGCAACATCTTCGAAGGTTTCATTAAAGTTTATGTCCGATGGCCTCGTGACCATTTATTTCCGTTATTAATAAAATAATCACACATTTAACTAAGCCTGCCATTCAAACAATAGCCAAGAGCAGAAGTATGACCATTTCTTCCCGTACGTTTATATGTAATGGTAACTGCTGCAAGGGCAAATTACTTCCCTGAGAGTCTCGTGAAGAAATCTGCTCTGTTCGAGACAAGCAAAGCTGTTCCCGCGATATTTTTCTTGCTGTTCACTGGCGGCTCATGAGCAACATTTTATTGCTCAGCATTTGGCGCATTCCTCAGCGCAGTTTGCGCAGCTGTGAGCAGGAAGCGGTTCAGTGCGTTCCGAGAAAAACCCTCCGCAAACCCTACGGCGTGCGCAACCGAAAAAAAACAGAAGCTTCGACGATCGTACGACTTCCGATTACCGAAAACCCACTAACTCGCTGAGCCTTCACACGAGATACCCTTCACACGGGCGGTCCTACACACGGGCGGCCCTTCACACGAGTGGTCCCACACACGAGCATCCCATCATACGAGCGGCTTTTTACACGAGCGGGCCTACACGAAGGGGTCTTTCAAAAAGGCTGCCCTTCATACGGGCAGGCCTACATACGAGCGGCCCTTCACGCGGCGAGCCCTGCACACGGGCGGTCTTTCACACGGGCGGTCCTATGCACGAGTGGCCCTTCAAACGGACAATCCTCTGCACGAGCGGCCCTTCACACGGTCTGCTCTCTACACGGGCTGCTTTTCATACGGGCTTCCCCTTCACACAGGCGCACCTCCGTCCTGATGTCATCACAACTGACGCTAATGAGCTTTTTTGCCGTGCCTCGTCCCCTGCTCGTGTGTTCTTTGAATACTCTGTGTGCACACGCGTATGATCTGTGTATACCCCGTGTACACACGCTCACAACAAGGGATTGACGAATCCTTTTGAGGAAAAGAATCATTCGTTTGAGCAAGCAAATTGCAGCCGCCACCGGGGGAAAAAAATACGGAAAATTGCGATACAGATGCTGGCCCAGCACGTGTACCGAGAGCGCGCAGCAGATGATCAAGCGATGGGAGCCATCCGGAGAAACTTCAAATATTTCCAGAAATGTGCCCAGTCTGAGTTTAAAAATGGACTACATTGGGCCCCACTGTCATCAAACAGTGGGCACAAATGTCAAACAAATATGTCAAAGAATGGTCTTATTCTAGATGACCAGGGTATGTGCGAACTGCTAAGAGCACAGTTTGATGAAGTGTTCAGTAAACCCATGGTTGAATTAATACGTGTATTATTTCAACCATGAGTCAACCTCGTTACCCAAGACAAGAGAACGTAACTATAATCATTCAGACACTAATTCCTAGTTACCTCAAGGTGAAGCTACAAAGTACAATTTGCAAAACGGGCACGAGAGACAAACCCCAAACTACCAGACCGGTGACATTAACATCACATGTAATCAAGGTTTTACAGAAGGTCGCATCCAGGAGGTTGGTGCCGTAAGTGAATGATGAATTTACTCATTCCAATAGATTACATCGCGGTTTCCGGCGAAATCGTCGGAAACCGCGTAGGAACTGGGAACTTGACCCAGTTCCTAAAGCACATCCATATTTTGACCGAACTGAGGAGAGGGACCTGGCGTGGATGTCGAGTATTTGGAAGTTTAGAAAGCCTTTGATAAAGATGAACATGGAGTACTCTTTAGAAAACAAAGACTATCGGGTGTTGGAGTCTGGCTTTTGACGTGAATCCGCGACTTCTGAATCTACGAGCTGTCGTTGTTAGAGGCTCAAAAAAAAAGGCTAGGACGAAATGTGGAGTGCCACGGGTAATAACATAACATAACATAACATAGTGATGGCGCTAAAGAGTAGGCCTGATGTGGCCTGTCGCCGATTCTTGAACTTTTCGTGACTTGTTCACTTAAGATTTAAAATCGTGTCATTTGACCAGACCGGATCTTTTCAAGACAGACGATAGTTTGAAATAGCTACTAGACTTCTACCGGGTTCGATATGGTGCTAGGCATTTCAAGTCTAAACATATATTGATCCATAGCTTTATCTAGTCTGTTCTTGAACGCGTTCATACTCGGAGCGCCAACGATGTCAACGGGGAGGCTGTTCCACATGTCGGTGATTCGAAGCGAGAAGAAATTTTGTCGCGTGGAGAAGTTGCAGCGCAGTTTTTTTTCGTTTCTAGCCGTGTCTCCTGGTGTTGGTTCTTGTATCAAATTCTAGTAATCCTTCGGGGACCTTGTATAAACCGTAAGTATATTTGTATACATCAATGAGGTTCCCACGCAGACGTCGATAACTGATTCTTGGAAGCTTCATAATCTTAAATCTCTCTTCATAGGACTTGCCGTTCAAGCCTGGAATTATCCTTGTTGCACGTCTTTGAACATTCTCTGTTAAATTTTTGTCCTTTTCAAATCTCGGTTACCACACAACGTTTCCAAACTCTAGATTCGGGCGCACGACAGCAACAAACAACTGCTTCATCGCTTCTGAATCTAAGAACTGTGGCACTCCAATCCTCATTAACACTGCTAACATAGACGTAGAAGTGCGTCACGCCGTGACATCGTTATTTCCGGACAACACTAGTGTGCTGATATCGATTATTAGGATGTGAGTGATTGCAAGAATGCCTATCTGTAACATTTGACTGGGCCCAATAGAATCACTAGCCATTGAATGGAACATTACATATTTGCACTTTCCCACTAACTAACACCCTTATTGCCGACACGGATTGTGCTCCTACATTGCTCAGAAAAACGGTAAAAAACGGTTTGACCGGCGTTTTAGTGGCCGGCCGTCCCGTGAAATAAAACGGTGTCACCATTTTTTTTAATTAAAATCAGCGTCAAATTCCGGTTGCAGTGTCAAACAGTGATACACCCTGTTGCCCTCCTATATAAGCGGCATGCCTAGGTACGACGTCTCAGTGCTGTCTGGGGTGCGGGGCAGGGGTGTGCCGCTGCTGGTCGAGGTCGAGCGGCCCTCCGCCGCAGACTTGGGCCTCACGCTGCACGCGGGGCCCCACAACACCATCGTCGTCGGCACTGTCACCACCGCCAGCATCGCTGAACGGTCTGCCCACGCACGTCTCTTTATTTTATACCCCAAACGTAGCACTTTTTAAACATTTCTTAAAAATTAATTTTTAAATTGGAATTTGTTTAGAATCTTAACAAAACTTTGATTTTAATATGGATTGTTGAACGTGATTACTGCTTGTGGTGGTGATGATGAACGTCATTACTACTTGTGATGGTGATGATGATGTTTATCTTGGTTGTTACAGGTGTGGTGCGCTGGCAGTTGGTGACACCATCACCCGCATAGACGGCACTCCGCTGGACCAGCTGACGCCAGCTGAGGCCAACCAGCTGCTACGGTCATCCCGGCTCCCGGTGGTGACCCTGGAGATCATGCCTGCACCACCTGCTACAGGTCAGGTGCCACCTGCTACAGGTCAGGTGCCACCTGCTACAGGTCAGGTGCCACCTGCTACAGGTCAGGTGCCACCTGCTACAGGTCAGGTGCCACCTGCAGTGCCACCTGCAGTGCCACCTGCAGCAGTGCCACCAGCAGCAGTGCCACCTGCAAGTGCCACCTGCAGTGCCACCTGCAGCAGTGCCACCTGCAGCAGTGCCACCTGCAAGTGCCACCTGCAAATGCCACACGCAGTGCCACCTGCAGCAGTGCCACCAGCAGCAGTGCCACCTGAAAATGCCACCTGCAAATGCCACCAGCAGTGCCACCTGCAGCAGTGCCACCTGCAAGTGCCTCCTGCAGTGCCACCTGCAGTGCCACCTGCAGATGCCACCTGCAAATGCCACCTGCATTGCCACTTGCAGTGCCACCTTCAAGTGGCACCTGCAGTGCCACCTGTAAGTGCCACCTGCAAGTGCCACCTGCAGTGCCACCTGCAAGTGGCACCTGCACTGCCACCTGCAGATGCCATCTTCATTCCAGTATTCAGAATAATTTCGTTCGCATCAATCTCTTCGTAGCAGGCGGTTTTTCGTGTTGACTAAATTTGCGTTTGTGCCCATTCGATAAATAGTTATACAAAATTAAAGTTCAAATTATTGTTAATATTCATTAATATTTAAATTTGTTGAAATGCAATAAATATTTTTTTATCGATGATGGCCTTGCAGGTCCGGTGCCTCATCCCCACATCATGGGGACGGTCAGCGCCAGGAGCACTCCACCCTCCATCCCCTTCCCTCCAGCCGTCACTCCTCCAAACTCCAGCCCTCCAACTCCATGTCATTCAGCTCATCTTCCTATCAGTGAAACCTGCTGTAAAACCCAAACTTCTTACCCTAACTCGTCTGGTTTTTACTGTAACACAACGAATAATTATTCTAATATGTCTAATAATTACCCTAACTCGGGAGATAATTACCCTAAATCTTCTAGTAGTTACCCTGTTTCGAACAATAATTACCCTAACTCGTCTAATAATTTCCCTAGCTTATCTAATAATTACCTCAACTCTAATAATTTATATTCCGATGCCCTTACTTTGCACTCAAATTATGCCCAAAGTCCAACTATCCCTTTTTCATCTAATTTCGCTAACACTTTCAACGCAAATTGTGTAAATCCGACCTGTTCCCTAGATGCGACTTCGTACCCTCACGATCCTAACGCCATCAAATGTAACTTTCTACCCTACAACGCTTCAAACTGTAACTTTTCTCCTTCTAACGCCTCTATCTGCACCCATTTCCCTTGTAACGTCGCCGGTTACCAGTTCCCGACAAATCTTGTTACTAATAACGAGTCTGATCAGCCTGAGACTCGTTCATCCCTCAAGAGCCGCAGCGACGCACATCCTTCCGACGCCGGTGCTCACCGGCAACTGGCAGTCGGGGCCCCGCAGGATTTAGGTAAAGGAGGTGAGGGTGATGAGGGTTGTGGTGGAGGCAGTGGGGTTGGTGGAGGATGTGGTGGTGATGGTGGAGGTGATGGTGGGGTGAAACAATTATTATTGGTGGTTTTGGTGCGAATATAGCACGATCGACTGTACAAAGTTACTTGTATGTTCTCCACTACTCGTAAAAACGTGTTAGAAAATTGAATTGTAATTTCAGCTTGTACTTCACGTCATCAATGATATGACTACAAATCCTATGTATACACTTTTTCTCAACTAATTTTACATTCTTTGAACGATTGCTCTCACATGTACTGTAATATATTTTTTCTGAACTAATTTCATCATCAATGATATGACTACAAATCCTATACATTTTTTCTGAACTAATTTCATATACTTTGAACGATTGCTCTCACATCTACTGCAATATATTTTTTCTGAATTAATTAATTAATTAATTAATTGAATTAATTAATTTAATATATTTTTTCTGAAATTTATGTGCACTCGCACAGGTGCGTGCGAGTGCAGCAGCCTGACAAACAACAACACCAACAACAGCACGAACAACAACAGCAACTGCAATAACAACAGCAACGGGTTCACCTTGACGCTGACGTCATCAGACCCCGAGGGGGGCTACGGGCTGGTGCTGCGCCCCCCATCAAAGGGTGATGACATCACCCATCCCGTCATCACAGCTATCCTGGAGGATTCCCCCGCTGGCCGGTGAGATGGGGGATGGTGAGGGATTATTGATGGGTGTTATGGGGGAAGAATTTTGGGGTTGAGTTCGTGGCAGAAATTTTTTTTCATGCACCTTATTTATTATTGTTTTTTTTTTTCATTCAGGCATGTATCAATGGGTTGAACACTCAGAGTGATGAGTGAGTTAATTTGAATCTCGATTGTTTTGTTAGATTTTGACTTTTCTTCGATGGGTCAAATTTGACCGACTGAAGTGAGAAACATGTGCACATTCAAACATATCATTTCCATTCACTGCATTTATTTATTTTATATATAGTTTATACACATGGGTCAAAACACCCCATTAAAAATGGTTACATTTGCCTTTGTTAAAAATCGTCGTCCCGCTATCGTCAGCGCTTGGATGTAGGTACCGTCACACGTAGAGAAAACATTGAAACTATGTCCGAAAAGCGTATAATTTTTTACTCTTATGTGTGTCATTTTGACCCAGTTTAGCCCTGGGCCTATACTTTCAAAAAAAGTTAAGAGATCGCAAGTTCATCAGCCAATCATTGACGGCCTTTCAAGCAAAATCCACCAATCAGAGACAAGAAAATAGAGCGTAAGAACTTACGTTCACTTAACGAGTTTTGAAAGTATGGCCCCGGCACTGTATGAACATGTCATCCATGTATTATGTGTGTCATCTTGACTCAGTTTAGCCCGTATAAACATGTCATCCATGTATTATGTGGGTCATCTTGACTCAGTTTAGCCCGTATAAACATGTCATCCATGTAGGCGTGGGTCATCTTGACTCAGTTTAGCCCGTATAAACATGTCATCCATGTAGGCGTGGGTCATCTTGACTCAGTTTAGCCCGTATAAACATGTCATCCATGTAGGTGTGGATTGCTACGCGTGGGTGACATCCTGACGTCAGTTAACGGCGTGTGTACGTCGGGTGTGTCTGACGTCACCCACATGCTGGCTGTCAGCCCCCAGACCGTCACTATAACGGTCCGCTTCAATGAGGACCGCAGCGCCCGTTATGAGGGCGACATGGTAACGGTCAGCCTGCCCGTTACTCAGCACGGCATCGGATTTAATTTTTCAGGTGCAGTTATAAATTCGATTCCCAATTAAAAATATTATATATTAATTAAAATATTATATATTATTAATATATATTTTAAGAATAATATATTAAATTATATATTATATATATATATGGTACTATTAATATTATTATAAAAGTATCAATTCAATTATGTTCATGATGAATAATTAGTCGCTTAAATTATAAATTCATTAAAGTTTTCTTTGACTGTCACCTAATTAGCATTCAAATTTAGGAGTGAATACATTCCTATTTTTGCTATAGATTTCGGATCATAATATTGCAAGTCTCTCAAAAACTATAATGTATAATTACATTTACTGCATTTTAATAATTTCTAAATACATATTTATTTATCCATTAAATTATTCGTCCTCAGGTGTATTTGAACATTATAAGTCTGCCAGGAATATAAGCTAAAAATTCCTTGTAATTTCCTCAGAGAATTCACCATTATTGCATTGACCCATTATTGTATTGGCCCATTATTGCATTGACCCATTATTGTATTGGCCCATTACTGCATTGACCCTTTACTGCATTGACCAATTATTGTATTTGCCCATTACTGCATTGACCCATTATTGCATTGACCCATTATTGTATTGGCCCATTACTGCATTGACCCTTTACTGCATTGACCAATGATTGTATTTGCCCTTTACTGCATTGACCCATTACTGCATTGACCCATTATTGTATTTGCCCTTTACTGCATTGACCCATTACTGCATTGACCCATTATTGCCGTGAAGATCGCATGAGAAGCGAATAAATAATGGGTGGGATGGATTGTTAATCGAGTTAATAAAATAATTCATAAGTAATGCGAGAAATTAACACTTAATGGAACGGATAGAACAAGTTGGAAGTACAAAAATGTGAACGAAAATGAAACGAATTTTCAAACGAAGTTAAAATTAATACTTAGCAAAATTACAAATTATTAAAATTCCCCTCATTTGTGTGATGCTCGTGCCTCAGACTCAGAAAACTGAATGGTTCATAGTGACACACTTTATGCGCGTAGCAGTGATACGCTCCTTGACCCAAGAAAAATTGTCTCGCAATTTGGACAAATCTCTCTTGTTTTTTATGAGTGCAGACTCACCTGTGTGCGTGGGTGACTCAGACACCCATGGGTTGGTGATCACATCGGTGGTGAGTGGGTCGGCGGCCCACCGCAGCGGGGTGATCCGCTACGGTGACCTGCTGATCTCCGTCGGTGATCTGCGTGTGGCCGGCGACACCACGGCGCCGCAGGTCAACCGCAAGATCGGCGAGAAATGCGGCGGTGATGCGGCGGTGGTGGCGGTGGTGATGAGGCCTCCGAGTGATGATGGTAAGTGGTGGTGTGGTGGTGATGAGGCTCACGAGTGATGATGGTGAGTGGTGGGGTGGTGGTGATGAGGCTCACGAATTATGATGGTGAGTGATGGGGTGGTTGCGATGAGGTTCACGAGTGATGATGGTGAGTGGCGGGCGATGGCTGGATTACTTCCTAGGCCTCCGAGTGATGATGGTGAGTGGTGGGGGTGTGGCAGGGTGATTGTGATGAGGCTGACGAGTGATGATGGTGAGTGGCGGGCGATGGCATCATTACCTCCTGTTTGTGTGATGTTTAAGTTTTTTTATTGATGAAGGAATGTCTGCATGCTTGCTATACGTGAGGAAGCAGCAGCAATCACTAAATTGATTTATTTGATGAAATAGTTAAGAATATCATCATTTTTAAATGGGAACTTCTTATGTACATAACTGAAGCTCAAATTCACTATAAACTGGGATATGCCTGCTACTGCACTAAGCACTGTAGGGGCAACCAACGGGGCAAACTCATTGAAATGCAAGAGTTTCCTAGAAAAGAAGTTCCATTGTATGTGCTGGTGAAATTCTCACTGTACAATTAAGATGAACAACGAGTCAAATTACCTTCTTGTTTTGTACACCTCTTCCCGCCCGACTTGCTTAAGTTTAACTTGAATACTTAACTAGTATACCTAAGCGAGAAAGACACACGTGTAGCGGCTACAGTTAGTGAACCTAAGGCTTTTTAAAACGTTGCAAGTTCGTAACGTTTTTAGCCAATGATTGACCTTTTCTGAAGCTCAGCCCAAAAATAACTGACAAGAAATTGGCTGCTACGTGTACTTACGCCGCTACGTGTACTTCGGCCGCTACGTGTACTTAGGCCGCTACGTGT
The DNA here is from genome assembly GCF_000764305.2 of Hyalella azteca. Lineage (NCBI taxonomy): Eukaryota > Metazoa > Arthropoda > Malacostraca > Amphipoda > Hyalellidae > Hyalella > Hyalella azteca. The sequence goes on along the minus strand of NW_025938989.1, from coordinate 43,819 downwards.
GCTTAGGCTGCTACATGTACTTCGGCCGCTACGTGTACTTAGGCTGCTACATGTACTTAGGCCGCTACTTGTACTTATGCCGCTACGTGTACTTAGGCCGCTACGTGTACTTAGGCCGCTACGTGTACTTAGGTGTATAACTATAACACGTGTACCGTGCAGGAGATACCGTGCAGTACACGGTACAGGTGTCACGGGAAGGCGGTGCTCTGGGAGTCACACTCACGGGCAGCGAGGCGCCCACGGGCCCGCTCTACGTCGCGTCTTTGGTGCCCGGTGAATAAATTATTTGATGTTTATTAAAAGACTATTATTTACTTACATATAATGGGTACAGGTTATAATTTGATGTTAATTGAAGACTAATATTTATTTACATGTAATATGTATAGATTGTAATTATATGTTAATTAGAAGTGTATTAATTATTCACAAATTATGGGTGCAGTTTATAATTAGGTGTTAAATAGTCGTGTATTATTTATTCGTAAATACTGAGTGCAGGTTTTAATTAGGTGTTAAATAGAAGTGTACCATATATTTAAAATTTAAATTTGTGTCCATGGTTGCAAAATTCTGACTCGAAATGTACATTTTCAGCTCAATTTATTTCGTTTCACGAATGTTGATATTCATCGAACCTATCAATTAACAAGGAAGATATTTTAGTTAGAGCTACAAGTGACAAATTCTGCTTAGCAATCACGGAATAGTGAATGATAGAAAAGGAACTTTATATATTGAAAATTAGATTCAACAAGTTTCCGGACGACTGCGTTTTTAAAAAGATTTTTTCAGCAGCTGTTCGATTACATAGTAGTTTTGAGCATGTTTTTGGACATCTTCTCGAACAGCTCTTTCAACTTGTAGTTGTTGAACAGCCCTCTTTCAACCACTAGTAGATGTTGAACAGTCCTCCAACAACCTGTAGGTGTTGAACAGTCCTCCAACAACCTGTAGGTGTTGAACAGTCCTCCAACAACCTGTAGGTGTTGAACAGTCCTCCAACAACCTGTAGTTGTTGAACAGTTCTCCAATAACCTGTAGGTGTTGAACAGTTCTCCAACAACCTGTAGGTGTTGAACAGTTCTCCAACAACCCGTAGTTGTTGAACAGCCCTCTTTCAACCACTAGTAGTTGTTGAACAGCCCTCTTTCAACCACTAGTAGTTGTTGAAACCTGTAAGTGTTGAACAGTTGTCCTCTGTATGCCAGGTGGACTGGCTGAGCGGACAGGAGCCATCCATGTAGGTGACCGCCTTCTGGCCATCGATGGCCACAGCTTGAGCGGCCAGCCGCTGAGCCGCGCAGTGCAGCTGCTCATGGCCGCCGCTGATGTGGTCACTCTGCGCATCGCGCGACCAAAACACGCCCATAACACGCCGATATTGCCTGCCGGTAAAAAAATGTATTTTGTTTAAATTCACTTACATTATTTAACTTTTTAATAATAAATTTGCAAAATATTTAAATTTACAAATTTCTGTATGAATATTTGTTTATTATTTTCGTTTATTCTTATATTGACAAATATTAAAGAAATGAACTGAGAAGTTCTTAAGGAACGAGGTCACTGCAGCGCCATTGAGGAATCTGATATTAAAAGGAACCAGTTATTTTTATACTAAATATAAAAATATAAAGAATATTTTATAAATCTACGTTTATCGACGTGGAAAATTGAATATTTTTTTAAATAGTTCGCGTAAGGCCTAAATATAAAATTCATTTTTTCATCAACTATTTCCTCATTTATTTTAGTCAATGTAAATTGCTTCACATTTCAAGCTCTGGCTGATAGTCTCGATGGTTGATGGTTTCAACCCATTGTTTATCAACCAGATGATTGGACCGCCAATCAACCCATAGTTTATCAACCAGATGATTGGACAGCCAATCAACCCATTGTTTATCAACCAGATGATTGGACAGCCAATCAACCCATTGTTTATCAACCAGATGATTGGACTGCCAATCCCCCGTCGGTTGACAGCGCGGTTGCGTCCTGGTGTGGTAGCAGCGGGGGGTTGGAACACCCCCCCTCAACCCCTGCAGTCTCACCCTCCCCGCCCACCAAGCATACGCCGGGTAAACTCGATAAAAATTTACTTTTATTCTTGACTTTAATTTTTCTTTTCATGATTATAGTTTAAAAATGTGAATATTTTTTAAAATTTATTCTTTACGTTCTCGTAATTATAGAAGTTGTGCAATTGACAATTATGTTGATAATGCTGTTTTTAATGATGTTGTTTCTAATTTATAAAAGTATTCAAACTTACTAATATGTTAATATGATACAATAGTGATAAATAAATATGAAAAACATATGCAATAATTTAGAATTTCGTTTCACAATTTATTAATTGTTCTGCAAGATGTTTTTTTTCAAAATTTTAGAAAGCAAGGGCATTGCAGTATGACGGATTAATTGTTATATTAATACCTAATCACTGCAGGAAAGATTAATTACACATTGCAGTTCTCAATGTGTAGTTGAGATTTCTCCAGCGTTTCTTCAAATTGGAGTCTTGATTTCGCCGGAAAAAGTATAATCCTCTGTAAAATTACACTTTTTATCCGGAATCATGCGAAAAAATATCGATATTTAGCCATTACTCAACAAAAATTTTTGCTTCAAAATTGCGCGTGTCGAGAACGAGGTAAGAAGCGTAGAGTGCACGCTCAAGACAGCCTGTCTACGCTTCTTATATATAGTATATAGTATATATAGTATATAGTATTTATAGTATATAGTATATATATAGTATATACAGTTGCCTCTCTGCAGGCTCAAGACAGCCGCGTAAAGACGCAACTAACGACCTGCGTTTTTATTGACGTCTTCTTTTGTCTGAACTCGAGCCAGTTTTTGCCTTAGACTTCAAACTTAGACTTTAGCTTCCGTCTGCTGTGAAATCGACTATATGTAAAAAAATCGTTATCTAAAATCAGATTTTGATTAAGTTAATGAGACACACGTAAAGAAATTGTTATCTACACTCAGATTTTGGTTAAATTAATGATACGTAGCCAAAGAATGCATCTTCTACCCTCAGATTTGATTAGGTTAATGATACGTACGTAAGGAAAGCATCTTATACACTCAGATTTTGGTTTAGTTAATGACACACACGTAAAGAAAGCGTCTTCTACACTCACTTTGATTAAGTTAATAATGCGTACATAAAAAATTATTATCTACACTCAGATTTTGTTTAAGTTAATGATACTTGCGTAAAGAAATCGTCATCTACACTCAGATTTTGATTAAATTAATGATACGTACGTAAAGAAATCGTCTTCTACACTCAGATTTTGATCAAGTTTATGATACGTACGTAAAGAAATCGTCTTTTACACTCAGATTTTGATACATACGTGAAGAAAGCGCCTTCTACACTTTGATTTTTATTAAGTTTATGCTACTCACCTAAACAAAGGTTTTGGTCATATGAATACCTCTTATTAATAAATGAGACGCACTTACATATTTTCGAGGAGTTGATTACGAGATTTGCTGGGCTTCTGTACCAAGAGTTTAATTACTCGGGTGTACTTTGCACTTGCAGACAATCATTGCTTGCCTGCAAGAAAATGAAAGAGAAACGCGCTGGCTGGTCATGTTACAATATAATTGTGACATGTTTATCAAGTCACAACATGTTTTCTTGAGATGTTATTGTAGAATGCTTATGGCTTCTACAAAGGAGACATGTGTATATATAATATCTATAATTAGTCAATGACTTAATAACTACATAGATTTTGATTGAAGAACTTTTCACCCTCATATGGAGGTTTTCTCATAAGGATGAAAAATATTACTCAATATTCACCGCAGTGAGTGACAGGGAGCGCATTTTCTCGTCGACAAAAACGTGAAATCACGGACGGACGGACATGACGAGCACAATTGCGCTTTTTTCCATAAATGAAAAAATGCGCTAAAGACAGTACAAAAAAACGAGATGAAGTTTAGCGTTTGTGACGGTGGTAATTCTGTTACCGAATGCGAACGATTGAGAAACTACCCTCTGAAACGCGAATAAATGCGTACACGAGAACAATAAGCATCGCACTGCACCCATTATTTTATATTTAAACTTCCCGCACAATTTCTTGTAAAACTCGGATATTGTCATCTTCTTTCTTGATGATAATATTTATTTAAATAATGTTTAGCATACTCTTTCTGTTAATAATAAAATCTCGTAATATAAGTTCGTTATGAAATATTTCATTTTCAATACCTATTGAAATTTTCCTATACCAATTCAAATAATTTTTCCAATACCTATTTGCCATTGTCTTAATATCACAGAGGGAAGTCCTAGGACTTTATCAAGTCCCAGAAGTGTGGGCGAGATGGACAAGCGAAGTCCGTCTCAAGTTGTGCGCCCGGGGCCTGAGTCTTCAACCGACGAGCACGACGGATCAGAAGTTCCGGTTTCCGCTCCCGCGACACCGCCGACGTCCGACCAAGTGACCGGCGGTTCTAAACTTGGACGGAATAGTGACGGAGAAGTTCGGTTATCGCGGCGTCCGGCGTTCCGAAGTGACGGTGAATTTCATGATGAAAACCGGGACGTGGAGTCCGATGACCAGCAAACTATGACTTCGGTTGACCCTCAAACTATGCGATCGGTTGACCACCAAACTGGGCGATCGGTTGATCACCAAACTGGGATTTTAGTTGACCAGAAAACTGTGACGTCTAATGTAAAAAAATGTACCAGTTTAAGTAGCCAAAATAGCGTCAAGGTTATTCCAACATGTGAAAAAATTGAACGCGGTGACTTACGTAATCATACGTGCGCTACAGGATGCGAAACACCCGGGATAACAGACCGTAATATATACGAAGAATTAAATAAATTGACAAGCGGGCTATTGCCTAGCCCTTCGGTTAAACGAAGAATAGATCATAAAAACACGAGCATGAACAAAGCTGCATCCTCGCCTGGATCAGCCACCACATCGAGTGCTTCCGGAGTTACAGGTGCTTTACTAAGGTTCTTAATACATCAAAATTGCTTAAATTTTGATTTTACAGCTGTTTTGGACTTTGGTTTATTACTGATATTATTTTACGGTATTTATATTCGTATGCGATGTGTTCCTAAAATTTTTTTTATTCAAGTGAGATTCAATATAATATCTACAGGTACCAAAAATTTTATTTGAATGTACCATAGTGAAAATGAAGTTAGTTAAATATTCGTACCAAAGACCGTAGAGTTTTGTGTAGGAGTAACCCCTCAATTTTTGTGAAGCAAGTAGCAAAGTTCTTGGAAAAATGATATAATTGCTAAGGCATGTAGTTTAAGTAATAAGTTAGAATTTCTAACTGTTTGTTGAAATGAGGGCTTGCAGCGGGCAGCAGCAGCACTCCGGACTGGGACGAAATGATAGCTGCGTTGAACGAGATCAGTGCCACTTGTGGGGTGGTCGCTCGACAATCTGCCAAACACCAACACCAGATGCCACACCCACACAAACCCCCACACCAAACCACAAACCAACAAACTCAACAACTCCAACATCCACTCCAACACTCGAACCAACATCCCAATCAACAACCATATCAGTACCCAAAGCAACAACCACTATCGGATCCAAACAAAAAACAGCTACGCAACACTCTACAAGAAGAGCAGCAACTGCAGGGGGCTTATCTACCACAACAACAACAACAACAACGAGGTCAGTTTATTTATAAGATATAATTACTACAGAGATTCCAACCCTCGTTAGACATTAATTATAATTATAGAAGGCATAAATAGTAATAATATAATCGTAATAATCGAATATTTAAATTTATAAGCCTTAACTTAACAACTTGCTGCTAGAATTGATTCGCAGCCTCATCGGATGAAACTGATCTAACCTTCCCCGGTATGAGAACCACATTTTCATGTTGAGTTATTTTATTTATACAATTTTGATTCATGCATTTTTGAGCTCTGATGCATCATGTTGGGTGATCCATCCCCTGTACAAAGCGGGATGTTGTGTGTCGAATATCTCTGTTAAAGTTATTACTAATGGTTTACAGGAAAGTGATTGCTTTTAAATACATAATAATACTCATATTTATTATAGGATATAAGTAATTTAGTTATCAATTATCCATGATATTTATATTATAAACGATTAACGCGCACAGCTACTCGATCACGGAAAATCCAACTAATAATTTTTTTATTATGAAAACTAAGAATTTTCACCCCGCCTCGTTTTGGCGCGGCTTTCAAGCGGCTCCTCATCATCATATTTTTTGTCAAAAAGCCAAGCAAAAGATTTTAAATTTCACTTCAAAAACGTTCAGTCGATTTTATATTTATTCTCACGTAATGCCAAGGCTTTCAAACTGTGCTTTATCCTTGCGTTTTCGTCCGGAGCCTCGCCAACTGGATTAAATTCCGCTTCAGTTTTTTTTCACCGAAAACTGCTTTGAAACGCGTTGCCTTTGAGAGCGGAAGAGGCGAGGCAGGATCCGCTTGACTGCCCTCTACCAATGAGTCGCCAAACTTCTAAACTTCCTCACAAACTCCAGTATTTATTGCGCCCACATTTCTTTTAAGACATGGCGATTGTAGGAAACTTTTATTTCATGCTCTATTGATCGCGACTGCTGTTAGTTACTCGTTGCTTGATGCTCTGATGGTCGCGACTGCTGTTAGTTACTCGTTGCTTGATGCTCTGATGGTCGCGACTGCTGTTAGTTACTCGTTGCTTGATGCTCTGATGGTCGCGACTGCTGTTAGTTACTCGTTGCTTGATGCTCTGATGGTCGCGACTGCTGTTAGTTACTCGTTGCTTGATGCTCTGATGGTCGCGACTGCTGTTAGTTACTCGTTGCTTGATGCTCTGATGGTCGCGGCTGCTGTTAGTTACTTGTTGCTTGATGCTCTGATGGTCGCGACTGCTGTTAGTTACTTGTTGCTTGATGCTCTGATGGTCGCGGCTGCTGTTAGTTACACGTCAGATTGTAACGGGTGATGAAATATACCTATTTTAAGAATGATAAGCAACCCTTGTGATTACAAACTTACATCTTAAGTTCTATATTATCCCATGTAATAATATAATACTGATATGGAAAATTTCAGAGCTGACATAAGTGGAGTTGCAGCTCATTTGCACAAAGATGACGTGAAAGAAACGAATGACTTTCAAATATATAAGAAGAAAACACGCTCATATGCACAAAAATAGCGTAATTTAAAGCAATGACTTTCAAATATATTGTACGTAAACATATATACATATTCACTTGAAGCATACAGTACCTATCATGTTCGAGTATTTTGAAAATGCATTAAAAAATCCATTAAAAAATAATTAATTTAATAATTATTTCAATTTATTAAGTATTCTTAATTAATTAAGATAATTAAAAAAATGATATGTAATAATAATTAACTTAATTAGGTATTGATATTTATATATTATTATTTTGATTAATTAAAGTAATGTATTTAATTTTTAATTAATCCAATAAATCCATTAAAAAACTAACCTCTTGACCTGCATATCCCTCCAAGACGGACCGGCGGAGGCGACGCAGCAGGTGCTACAGGTGTGCCTCAAGAAGGACCTCGTGTATGAGGACTTCGGCTTCAGCGTCTCCGACGGCCTCTACGAGAAGGGCGTCTACGTCAACAGGATACGCAAGGGCGGCCCCGCCGACCGCTCGGGCTGCGTCAAGCCCTACGACAGAATCCTACAGGTGAGAACGGGTCCTTGCGACACAATCAGGGTAGGACCTGAGTTCTACAACAGAATCCTACAGGTAGGAAGTAAGCCCTACCACAGAATCCTGCAGGTAGGAACTAAGCCCTACGACAGAATTCTACAGGCAGGAAGTAAGCCCTACGACAGAATCCTGTAGGTAGGAAGTAAGCCCTACGACAGAATCCTGTAGGTAGGAAGTAAGCCCTACGACAGAATCCTACAGGTAGGAACTAAGCCTTACGACAGAATCCTGCTGGTAGGAACTAAGCCCTACGACAGAATCCTGCAACTGCGATAGAATCCTACTGGTAGGAACTGTGCCCTATGTTAGAATCCTGCACGTAAGAACCTTACAATAGAATCCGGCATGAAGGAACTGATCCCCACAACAAAATCTTGTGGGTTTGAACCGAGCCCTAAAAAAGAATTCTGCAGGCGAAAACGTATCCTTACGACAAAATCAGCCATGTAGGAAGGTAGCCCCACGATACAATCCTGCCGGTATGGATTAAGAAGAATGCCTGTGGACGTAGGGATTCTACTTTAAAGAATCCTCCAATTTTAATTTTTCTCAACCTTTGAGCAAAGTCGCAGAAGCTGTACGCATTTTAACGAAGTTAACCCCGCCTCTATGGCGATTGCCGGGCTTGTATTTAATTTATTTTCCATTTACACGAGATGCGTTCAACTTATTAACGTGCCGTGGTGAGATTGCATATTTCTGATTTGCATGACAAATTTCACCCAATCCTTCATCTTGATGACATTTTTGGCTGCAGGCTATATCATCTGTATGATATCGTCAATCTTGCATTGAGCTACACGCTGAAGTTTCTATAGTAAAATAACCTTAAAGTTATAAAGTTACCATATAATCACCTATAGCAGTTCATTTAAGTTAATCTAGATTTACATGATCACTAAATTGAACACAATTCAACATGCAATTGTTCAAAAAAAACATCTACCAGGAATTTACTTACGGAGTTCGCTTCACATTGTTCATTTATCCGAACTAATTTGCGTAATTTGCTGAAAATTCATCAGGTTTTGAATGTAATTCAAGTTTCGCTTAGTTACTAGGTAATTTCAATAAATTAATAATCTAATGATGATAAACATCATTTTTTTATTTCCCAGGTTAACGGCACACTAAGCCATGATTTTGACTGCTGTCTCACGGTGCCCATGATCGCCTCAGCCGGCGACGAACTTCACTTGTTGCTTTCGCGGAACCTCAACGAGGAACTAACCCCTCTCTTGCGACAAACCCCTGATATATGCACGTTGAACCCCTTCATGGAATTCCCCACGCTTCCCTCACATCAACAACACCAGCAATGCCAGAACCACTATGCTAGTGAGAACGTCCATGAGTTCGGAGGTTCGTCCAGTGCTAGACTACAAGCTGATCGTGCTGAATTTCTGAACACGCAGCTATACTGCAATTCGAGCCCATACCTTCGCAAAGCAGAAATTGCCAGTAGAAAAGAGAGTCAAATTACACAAGTGCCAGGCAGCCCCACTTGCCATAGAGGATCTCCTAAATTTCCGATTTGGTCTAAGCAGCCCTCGGCTAGTGACCCCGGAGAGAAAAGTTGCCACGAAGACAAAAGCGACCCCATCACTTCCATTACAGCGCCCCAAATGCACCAGCCAACCCCTCCATCAATAACCGAGCTGGAAAACCAATTAAAGTCTTTAAGTAACTCAAGTCGTCCTCATTTACTGCAGTGGGCGGATGAGACTTTAACCCTCCCGGCCCACTTTAGGTCGGGCTCCAACCCACTACAGCAGACCAAATCCAACTTCAAAGCCCCACTCACTCCTCAGCCAGGCAGACAATGCCGCGGAAATGATCGTGGCTGTCGTGCAAATGGCCCTCCTGTCGACAATAACGTTGAACCTGTTTACGCGCTCCACACAAATGCTCCTGCAACTTCCTTTGTTGCTGAAAACTCGAACACAACTCAGCTTTGTCAGCCCGCGGCTTGTGTTTCTTCCCACGTTTCCTCCTCAGTTAAATCCGAGTCTTCAACTCGGACACGAAACTGTTTGACTGATGCATGCGCGTCCAGCCTCTCTCGGTCCCACCTGACTTATGCTGTCCCAGGTTCTCCTGTCATTTCACGGATATCTGCTTCTCCTCTGATGGGTTCCAGCGGCGGTTTATCTTCGGCCGAGCCTCACACCGCCGGCCTTTACGTTAGTAAAGCAACGGTGCAATTTCAGGTCCCGGTTTCGACCGCGAACAATTCTCGCGGGAAAGCCGCTGATTCTGACCTGGCGTGCCATAAGTTAGACAACTCTAGGGCTGTTTCGAGGACCTCCTAATTCCAGTGAGCGCTCATCAGAGCTCAAAACATTTCTCCGATTTGAGTGCTTAGGATCCGAACAGCAAACGATAACAATATTTATAATATTAATGTGAGGAATTATTGTTTATACGACGCGTGTGTGTATCTTAATACCTATGACGTAAGATCGCTCAGGGATGTATGATAAGCTTGAACGAAAGTATATTATGCTATGCCTAACAAAGATTTATTAATTAATTAAGAAATATAAATCTATGAGAATTTACACGATATAAAATATATTGTGTATTACGTTGCCCGAAGAAATAAAAAGTACTGCACATTAGTGAATAAGTCTTTCCGCTACTAACCGCATATGATGCTAGTAATTCAGTGAAATATGTAGAATAGTATTCTTATAATTGTTCTCATTCTTATCATAAATATCTATGTTTCCATTTACTTATCTATTTATTCAGTTTCATGTACAGTGTATACACCAAACAATGGTAAAGAAACTGGTCGCGAAACTCCAACGCTAACAAACTTTCCGTAAAATGTACAGGAAAATGACGTAAAATAAGCGACGTGGGGAACAAACTAAGCGAAACCTTCGCACTGCTTCCGTAGACTTGAACTGCAATAATTAAAACGTGTTCGTTACTGATAAATTCAGTGGTGATTTCTGCCACGCAGTGTCCACACACACACATACACATGCTAGTTCGCAGATGATGTATGTTTATACATGAATGATGTTTGTTCGTATGACGTCTATTTACACATGAATGAAGTTAGTTTGTATGACGTCTGTTTACACATGAATGATGTTTGTTTGTATGACGTCTGTTCACACATGAATGATGTTAGTCCATATTATTTTCATTTATGCAAAAAATTAATTCTGTTAAAATATATCTGTACATATTAACACGCATGAGGTGCGTCGTATGAATTAAATTAAAGGACCCGCCGTGTTTATTTAATAAATACACAGTAATAAAGAACGTGTGGGCATTTTTATCCCTCCTAAGAGCAACGGAAAGATTGCACGTCATTAAGAAAATACGGGTATTTTGAGTTGACAAGACTCGTAAATTTGAAACTCTTGATTTGTCTGCATAACTTCTGCATCGTCTGCATAACTTCTGCATCATCTGCAGAACTCCTGCATAGTTTGCATGACTTCTGCATCGTTTATTACTTGCATCATGTGCAGAACTTCTGCATCGTCTGCATAACTTCTACATCATGTGCAGAACTCTTGCATCGTCTGCACTGTTTCAGCTTCGTCTGCAGAACTCTAGTATTGTCTACATAATTTCTGCTTCGTCTTTAGATTTGCTGCATCGTCGCAATGAACAACCATTATCGAAGACATCAAGTCGGACGATTATAACTAAAAAATGATCTTGGAAGGTCACATTAAATTATCAATGCACTGAAAAACCTCTTAACTTTCTAACAATTAACGGAGGTCGTGAATACCGAATGCGAACAATTGACAGTTCGGCAGGGTAAAGTTAGGCATCAATAGACGAAACTGCAGTAAAGCGCAATTTTGATTACTTGACCTTTGCTGCGTCGTTAGAGACACTCACGCGAAATAACTAAATCATATAGAAAGTTATATATTCAGAATTGTTTAGGGCCCGAGAAAATAACCTCATGGAGAAGACATATAAAGAATATAACTCAGAACTCGCTGCAGTAAGTGACAGAAAGCGCATTTTCTCGTCGACGAAAACGTGAAGTCACGGACAGACGGACGGACATGACGGGCACAATAGCACCTTTTTTCCATAGATGAGATAATGCGCGAAAAAGATGCACTGAGATTGAGATATGTTACTTTAAAGGAACGATGCGCATTATATTGCTTGATCATACGTTATGATTCTTGTTATTTCTCGTTCAATTTTTCAATCACCTTTGCCGTGACCTCGTTCAGGAATGCTATATATTTGGCGGAGAGTTTCGGAATTTGACCACAGAGACTAACTCCGAAGCTTGGATAAGTCATGTCGAAAAGTTAGCGTGAAAGTTATTTAGGTGATAGCTTCGGTGGAGCAGATCGTTTGGTTTATATTTTTGAAGTTAAGTTAATTTTTCCTATTCCTATTGTTTTTATTTATTAGTTTTTTAATTTTTACTTTAATGGTAAATGAGTTGGTTGTCTGGGCAACACGCACTGCAATTTCGCGTGAGAAATTTTTTTGGGAAAATATTTTTGGAAAATACATGGAAAAATAAATGAGCGAACACAGTGGCAAAGAAAACGACAAACCTAAGACCGAGGATGAAGAATTATGATATGAATGATATGATTCATACAGAATTCAATATGAATAAATTTATATTAAATGAACTTGGAGTCTATATGTACAAGGAAAGGAGCAGACTTGCAATAGTTTGAAAACTGTAGCTGAACATTCCTTTTGATAATAACTGAATAACTCAATTAAATTTAAGAGATGGTCAGTTGACAGGAATGAACTTTTACCTTGAGGCTCTCAGGTGTTTTAAATGAAAATTGTTACAATTTAACGACAATCTATAAGAGTCGTCAAGATGTGTTTAAATTATTGTAATACGAGTTGCATTTGGTGAGTTGACAATTTCGAATTACGGCATCAGAAAAATACACGTGCACACGTGTTGGAAAAAGATTTTTCTCCTCCACGGACGTCGCTTAATATTCTTCCTCAGAACTCGGACCCTGGGGTTCCGTTCCCCCCCAAGCTGCTCAGGCATGCAGTATTGCTCTGTAATTTATCCCTGCCCATTATATATTCAGTAAAGAAGCGACATTCTTTTCAAAGAGATGCATGCTATATGTTGACATAAGTTTTATGGTGCATTATGTTAGCGACGCGACGCTCCAGCAAACATGCGCGGCACATCTGCTTCTGCTCGCGAATTTTCAACAAACGTTGTGCAACATTTGCAGATCGTGTCGGGACAACGTGCTAATATTTACCCGATGAATAATGCACAAGTGAACCATTGATCAAAATTACAGCCGAATCAACGGTGGCCGATCATTGGCCTCGCATTGGCCATACTGGAAAAGATTTTTGCTGTGGACTGACAGGTTCGCAAGCAAACTTTACAAGCTTTGTATTTTGAAGGACGATATTTTGATATGTGAATGACGAGCCTGAATGGACACTGTAACAATCTGGTGCTTACGAAATCAAACGTTGACGTATAGATACAAACATGGATTGCATTTGTATTGAAATGAAGATCAATGCAGGCTGAGCTTTGTTTGTTGTGACGTTTGAATTGAAGCAGCGATTCGTAGTTTGGGAGAACGACCTTTGTTAATCGGGCGCGAATAATTCTGAATGACTAATTTTTCGAAGGGTCAACAATGATGAAGAATCTTGCAATAGTGCGAAATGAATTCATAGTTATTTATTGCATGCCTGGCCTCATTTGATCCGTCGAATGAGAGAGTGAATAAAAGATTGATCGACCAATTGAGCTACAGAACAAGAGCAAAACTGGCAGAAAGCTACCGACCTTTCATCATAAACGTGCTCCTTGGCGTCAATATATTGATTCGTCTGTAGTCACTGTCACTCGTTAGTTTGTAGCCCCTTGCACAAACTGTTCGGTAATCCCCTTGCACAAAATGGTCGGCAACCCCTTGCACAAACTGGTCAGCAGCCCATTTCACAAACTGGTCAGTAGCCCATTTCACAAACTGGTCAGCAGCCCATTTCACAAACTGGTCAGCAGCCCATTTCATAAACTGGTCAGCAGCCCTTTTCACAAACTGGTCAGCAGCCCATTTCACAAACTAGTCAGCAGCCCATTTCACAAACTGGTCAGCAGCCCATTTCACAAACTGGTCAGCAGCCCATTTCACAAACTGGTCAGCAGCCCATTTCATAAATTGGTCAGCAGCCCATTCCACAAACTGGTCATCAGCCCATTTCACAAACTGGTAGGAAACCTTTTGCGCAAAATCAAGTCCCTTGTTCGCAAAAGTGCTGAAAATAAATCACTTTATGGCAACCCACTCATGCTATCATCAATGGGAAGTTTTATCACTATTTCAAAGATTTATGGTGTATTGTCATAAGCCTTTTTAGCCGGCCACTCATGACACTCCTATGATTTTTACCAAAGCAGTAAAAATTTTGCCTCCGAGCGGATAGCGAAACCGAGAATTTAGCATTGCCTCGCGGCTTGCCAAGTTTCGAAGGCATTTCAACAAAAGGGAAATCATAGCGGAAGAATTCCAGCGGAATATCTGGAAAGCTTCTCAGCGCTGGACCATTGACGCTGCATTTATGGACGTCGTTGCTGGATTATTTACAGCTCTGGTTTTGCTTCGAGATCGACGTCTGGCGCATAAAATTGAAAAAGAATTTCTGCATAGATGTGACTTATGTGACGTATGATTTTGTGACTTATAATTTTGTGTGTGACTTATAGGATAATGACTTATAAGTTAATTATCATAAATGTGAATCATAATTTTGTATACAAAATTGGTTGAAAAAATGGAAGTTCTGATTTATCATGTTTCGTAAAAGTCCTTGTACAGTGTGCTATAAATTACAAAGTTCAAATTGAACGTAGCGCTCGCTATTTTTTTCGAAGTCTAATCTTTCTCTTCGAATAACAAAAACCATTTCCTTGATTATTTGTGTAGTTTAATATAATACATTCATGGGTGAGTTGATACCTTTACAAAGTGAGCACAAATCTACAATTTTACTCATCAACAATAATATTTTCAGTCTGATTTATTTTAGAAATTAAACTGCTCAGACTTACTTAAACATTCATGTGTGAACTCATGATGGTTCTGCATAAATAATCTGTACAACAAAATTTAATAAATTTGTGATGCTGTACAATGCCTATTAAATCTCAATGATTAGACCACTGCCTCAGCCTAAGTTATATATCATGACACATCATGTGTTGATAGACACAATAATTTAAACTACATATAAAATATTTGAATTATATAGAAATAAAAAGCCGAATTTGGAAGAATTAACTTCTAAAACGAACATTGAAATTAAAATGTCATATGAAAATTGAAATTTTGTTTACATTTGTGTACATAAGAAGACAATTTAGTTGAACAGGCAGTCTGAGCATCTTGCGTTTCGATCACATCACCGTCTCGATCTCATTACCGTCCCGATCACATTACCAACCCGATCACTTCACCGTACCGATCACATCACCGTCCCGATCACATAGCCGTCCCGATCACTTCACCATCCCGATCACATCACCGTCCCGATCACATCACCGTCACAATAACATCTTCGATCACATCACCGTCCTGATCACATCACCGTCCCGATCACATCACCATCCTGATCACTTCACTGTCCCGATCACATCACCGTCCCGATCACTTCACCGTCCCGATCACATAACCGTCCCGATCACTTCACCGTACCGATCATGTCGCATCACCGCCCCAATCTCATCACTGTACCGATCACATCACCGCTCTGATCCCATCATATCACCATCCAAATCTCATCACCGTCCCGATCACTTCACCGTCCTGATCACTTCACCGTCCCGATCACTTCACCGTCCTAATCACATCATCTGCACTCAAAAAACAGGATGGGTCAGGATATCTAAATACGTGCCACACATTCTGCACGTAGCACTGACACGCACTTCTGCCGGGCTAAACTGGGTTAGCATGTCCCACACAAGAAAAAAATGCATCGCTAGTTGAATAAAGCCACACTCATTTCTCTGACTGCGTGGCTGGCTTTATAATGTACAATATTTCCTCTAAGAATTTCTAACCCAAACAAGTCAAATCTTTTCTTCATGACCGTTTTTTATAGCTGCGTGTTTTTTTTCTGCTTTTTTGTGTGGATTTTGTTGGAGTTTTTACGATGTAATAAATGTTTTGTGGCACGACCAAAAGAACTGGACTTAGTCGCGGTCAGCAGAGCACATGTGCTCACTGTGCTCATTGTGCTCACTGTGCTCACTGTGCTCACTGTGCTCACTGTGCTCACTGTGCTCACTGTGCTCACTGTGCTCACTGTGCTCACTGCGCTCACTGTGCTCACTGTGCTCACTGTGCTCAC
>NW_025938989.1:0-26726 GCF_000764305.2 Hyalella azteca | reverse complement strand
GCACAGGCGGGAGTATCTGAGGGTAACGGTGCACAGGCGAGAGTATCTGAGGGTAACGGTGCACAGGCGAGAGTATCTGAGGGTAACGGTGCACAGGCGAGAGTATCTGAGGGTAACGGTGCACAGGCAGTAGTATCTAAGGTAACGGTGCACAAGCTGGAGTATCTGAGGGTAACGGTGCACAGGCGGGAGTATCTGAGGGTAACGGTACAAAGGTAGAGTATCTTGCATTTTCATTTTTGCAAAACTTTTATCAATCCTGATTCGAATGTGAAATTTTTGGAAACTATCATCAGGATATTGATATTAAAAATTGTTAAAATGGACAGAGAGATATTTATATTTATATTAGTTTTGAGAAAAGAGATAGCTGGTCTAGTAATTAATCTTATAACATGCAAAAATTATCGTGTTTTAAGCTTCGACAATGAGCGCAAAATTTTTTCTAGCGTTTCAAATATACATGAACTTTTAACCGTTAAGGAGGTTGATGAGATGTTAATGTTGTTGGGATGAAAGCTGGCATTTTTACTGTACAGCTTCACCTAAACCGTGCATATACGGCATTATTAAAAAACAGCTTGGTATTTCAATCATACAAAAAAGGTATGCATTAAATCTCATTTGTTTCAAACTTTCGTCGAAGATAGATTACGCTTTATTTGCACTTGTGCAGCGTCCAGTATATAACACTGCAGATGCGTAAGCACATAAAATAGAGCGTAAAGCACCTCAGCCCTGCAACCTCCAGTATATAGCACTGCAGGTGCGTTAGTTCGTAAGAGTGCGTTAAGCATCTCAGCCCATGCACCTAAAGAGAAAGTCTGCTCTCCACTCCCCAAAATTGCTAAGAAATACGACAGCACACTCTTTTGATACAAGTTGCTCTCACGCGGAAAATGAGTGAGTCAGGATGACCCACTTAGGATCGTTCAGAAAGTATTTACAGTACGGTAAGTAAATATTCTTTATTCACTATTACTCCTCGATTCACTCAAGTTCATAGGTTGTTCAAAAAATAATAAAATATTTGCCCGCTAAGGTCAATCGTGGAATAATCACATTTGTAGACGATACCTCATAAGCTTCATTATTTATATTATTCTACTTAAGACAATATGAATTGCCTACTGTACTACTGTACTACCCAGGGAGTCATTTTGACCCGCTTATTTCTCTGACATGCCGGGCTCCCTCGTCTATTCGTGGCGCCATTACACGACTGTTCACTCAAAAAAATGGTTGAATCAGATATCCAAAAACTGACACACTTTCTGCACGTCTATCAGTGTTACGTCCTTTTACCGGGTTAATATGACCCACACAAGACCAAAAAATGCATCGATATTTGGACACAGTCTTCTTCATTTATATGAGTGCAGCGTTCGTGGATTCTATCAAGATAAGTGCGATGCAGCGTAGAATGCAAAGCACTGACGCCTCATGAATAACAGAATAAGAAAGATCCTGCCTCTTCGGGGCAATGCCGAGCATGTGGAACTAAAGTCCTGTAAGAACGCCGCACACCCAGAAAAATAAGTGGCACTTTGTCCAAATAGCGATATATATTTTTTCCTCCTGTGTGGGTTCTCCTGATCCAGTATGGCTCGGCCAGAGGATGCATAGGTACTGTAAGTGTGCTCCCTAATAGTTCAGTGGGTAAGATAGTGTGTCATTACATTGATAATATGACACATAAATTTTTCGTAGTGCAGCGCAAGCCGCTTAAAAGATCCTCCGTGCAAAGATCAGGACGATATTTTCTGATGCAGTTTAGATATTATTTTCTGATGCAGGCAAGATATTAAGTTCATGTATTGGGAGAGCCGAGGTCTCATCCTGCGAGTGCCGCCATGTCAAGAGGATTGGTGTTCAGTTGCATCCAAGCGTCCTGCGTTACCAAGAGGACCGTTACCTGCGTTACCAAGAGGACCGTTACCTGCGTTACCAAGAGGACCGTTACCTGCGTTACCAAGAGGACCGTTACCTGCGTTACCAAGAGGACCGTTACCTGCGTTACCAAGAGGACCGTTACCTGCGTTACCAAGAGGACCGTTACCTGCGTTACCAAGAGGACCGTTACCTGCGTTACCAAGAGGACCGTTACCTGCGTTACCAAGAGGACCGTTACCTGCGTTACCAAGAGGACCGTTACCTGCGTTACCAAGAGGACCGTTACCTGCGTTACCAAGAGGACCGTTACCTGCGTTACCAAGAGGACCGTTACCTGCGTTACCAAGAGGACCGTTACCTGCGTTACCAAGAGGACCGTTACCTGCGTTACCAAGAGGACCGTTACCTGCGTTACCAAGAGGACCGTTACCTGCGTTACCAAGAGGACCGTTACCTGCGTTACCAAGAGGACCGTTACCTGCGTTACCAAGAGGACCGTTACCTGCGTTACCAAGAGGACCGTTACCTGCGTTACCAAGAGGACCGTTACCTGCGTTACCAAGAGGACCGTTACCTGCGTTACCAAGAGGACCGTTACCTGCGTTACCAAGAGGACCGTTACCTGCGTTACCAAGAGGACCGTTACCTGCGTTACCAAGAGGACCGTTACCTGCGTTACCAAGAGGACCGTTACCTGCGTTACCAAGAGGACCGTTACCTGCGTTACCAAGAGGACCGTTACCTGCGTTACCAAGAGGACCGTTACCTGCGTTACCAAGAGGACCGTTACCTGCGTTACCAAGAGGACCGTTACCTGCGTTACCAAGAGGACCGTTACCTGCGTTACCAAGAGGACCGTTACCTGCGTTACCAAGAGGACCGTTACCTGCGTTACCAAGAGGACCGTTACCTGCGTTACCAAGAGGACCGTTACCTGCGTTACCAAGAGGACCGTTACCTGCGTTACCAAGAGGACCGTTACCTGCGTTACCAAGAGGACCGTTACCTGCGTTACCAAGANAAGTATGAACGCGTTCAAGAACAGACTAGATAAAGCTATGGAAAAATATATGTTCAGATTTGAAATGCCTAGCTCCTTATCGAACCCGGTGGAAGTCTAGTAGCTACTTCAAACTATCGCCAGTCATGAAAAGATCCGATCAAATGATACGAGTTTAGATCTATGAACAAGGCACGAAAAGGAAAAGAATCGGCGACAGGCCACATCAGGCCTACATTTCAGCGCCGACATCATTATGTTATGTTATGATATGTTATAATGAAACAGTCCCAGGCCACGATGGAGCGCCGCCATTTCGACGTCATCGTTGCGTAGAGTAACTCATTGAATAAGTGTTGCGTGCCTTAATTATTCTTGATTGTGTCATCAAACGAGGGCCATTAGAGGTTACAGTGGCAAGATGGCCTCAGTAAAAGTTTTTTAAGGCCTAATTGGGGTGGGGGAGGTGGGGGCGTTTCACCTCTGTAGAACACGAGAAGTGAATGAGACATTGTTCAAATTGTGATGCAGTTTCTGCTTTATCTGAGTCATCTTGACGCAGGTTGACAACGAGGAAAGGCGTTTCAGTGCTACGAGCAGGAATTATGTCACCATTTGCTCTATTTGTCCCATTATTTTTCCTGAGTGTGGCAGAAAAGCCTTACTTTTCACCACCTTAAAAAAGCCTTTCACCGCCTTAATTCTTAACTTTTACGGAAGCTTCCAAAATGTAAAAAGTGCAAATATTTGAAAGAAGAATTTCTAATAGTTTAAAAAAATGCTGTAGATATTAAAAGATATTCAAATCGTTATGTTTGATCGGAGAATATTGATTGAAAAAAACGCGTGTTCGTGTTTTAATTAATTCCAAAACAATTTTTGGAAATTCTGAAATTGGACAATTTTTTTGAGTAGATGGGGAGCTAGATTAATTTCAGCTCGGATAAAATATCCTTACGGAAGTGACTGTAACGGAATTTAATTGCGGAAATTGTTTACATTTACCAATGATAAATTAAATTTGTCTTTTTCAAGTTCCTTTGCAAGAATTTACCTTAGTGTTAAATTCAACTTCAAAATCTGGTAAAAATTAGCATGGCTTTGAATTGTTGAACCGTTGTTGTGAAGTATGAACCGTTTTCGTTTCGCAGTTGCTGAGACTTTCGTAAAAAATTACAGGCTAATTAGTCCTGACCAGCCATCAACAATTAGGTAATAAGGAAAACTTATAATCCGTTTAAAACTCGCGTAATTCGCCGCAACAAACCAGAAACTGCGTTCAGGTAATACGTGCATCATTATGATTTGCAATAAAAAGGTGGGCCCCATAATGCTTTGCAATGAAAAAGGGAGCCCCAAAATGCTTTGCGATGAAAAAGCAGGCCCCATAATGCGTTGCAATGAAAAATTGGGCCCCATAATGCTTTGCAATGAAAAAACTGGGCCCCATAATGCTTTGCAATGAAAATCGGGCCTCATAATGATTTGCAATGAAAAAATTAGGCCCCATAATGCCTTGCAATGGAAAATCGGGCCCCGTAAAGCTTTGCAATGAAAAATTGGGCCCCATAATGCTTTGCAATGAAAAATCGGGCCTCATAATGCTTTGCAATAAAAAAGTGAGTCCCATAATGCTTTACAATAAAAGAGTGGGCCCCATAATGCTCTACAATAAAAAAGTGGGCCTCATACTGCTTTGCAATAAAAAAGTGGGCCCCACAATGCTTTGCAAAGGAAAACCAGGCCCCATAATGCTTTACAATAAAAAAGTTGGCCCCATAATGCTTTGCAATAAAAAAGTGGGCCCCACAATGCTTTACAATAAAAAAGTGGGCCCCATATTGATTTGAAATGAAAAAGTGGGCCCATAATGCTTTGAAATGAAAAATCAGGCCTCATAATGCTTTACAATGAAAAATAAGGCCCGTAATGATTTGCAATAAAAAACCTGGCCCCATAATGCTTTGCAATAAAAAAGTGGGCCCATAATGCTTTGAAATGAAAAATCAGTCCTCATAAATGCTTTGAAATGAAAAAGTGGGCCCCATAATGCTCTACAATGAACACGTGCCCCAGCACACTCAGGGCCCCATAACTGTTTGATATCGTAGAGCACCGCCTCTAGCTCGTTGGATGGGCCCTACGAACGACACGCTTCATTTGAATGGGGCCAGCGGGGCAGGCATACCTAGGCTGTTATTACTTCTTCGGGGAGGTCATGGGCGGTTATTAAGCCTTTACGGAGGTCATGGGCGGTTATTAAGCCTTTACGGAGGTCATGGGCGGTTATTAAGCCTTTACGGAGGTCATAGGCGGATATGATTGGCGCCGAACGAGGGTAAATCACCACACGAGGGCAAATCACCACTCGAGGATGAGTAAATCATAGCACAGAGATGAATTAATCATAACACACGAGTAATCAATAGTTGATTATCAGCTAATTACCGCCTGACAGTCTCGTCAGATAAAAACAAAGGCAAAATAGGCATAATTAGCTTCACGTGTAGGAAGCTCACTGCGCGTAATGAAGGACGCTTGTATGGCTTGACGAGCGGCTGTTTTGTTCTGAGATTTATATTTGTTTGTAGCGTAGGAATATAATATTAATGATAATAATAATAATAATGATAATGATAATAATAATAATAATATTAATAATAATAATAATAATAATAATAATAATAATAACAATAATAATAATAATAATTTATTATTGTAAAATCAGATACTGAGGCCCATTGAACCGATTTGAGGTGATATCATGTAAGACGATCTGGCCGAATTCTTGCATTTTGTAGTTGCATTTTTGTAGTAGGCAAATTTTATTTAAAATCATATGTTTTTACACACACGTAAAGCCATTAGACTGTTTTAATTAAAGCCATTGCATGAAATTTTCTTAGCGACATTCGACGATGCTAAAACTGCTTTGTAGTTCTCTGTTTTAGAGCAGTCAGTTCTTATCTTTCGACAATGATGATAGCAGTGAGAGTTAATCATGTGGAAAATATCATCCTTGTTCGGTTCAGAAAAATCGATTATTTTTTCGCAATTAATTGTTGTTTGATTCAAAGCAAAAATCAATAGTCTATAAAATGGCTAATAATTCAATTAGTTGATGCCAATACAGAGTCTGGATTAATGAAGCTTGTAGCCGAATTATCCGCGTCTCGTCGGGACGGCGGAAAATCTGCTAATTAGAAATTATTTTCTCTGCATTTCGCAGGCTGCGCCGCTGTTAACAAACGTTGTTTGTGCGATCGAAAAAAGCGACCTGCCAATAATAGGTTTGCTCAACAATAATTACGTTCAATGCTAATTCCAGAATTTTTTCCTCGCCGTGACTAATGAGGAAAAATTATATTGAATTTTCTGAATATATATTAAATTGCAAAAATTGTCTATAATATTTTGCAATGCGTCAGAAGCAAAGTCTTTTGGACCTGGGAATAATTACGATTTAGTAAGCCAACGTTAATCAAGCAGCATTAATTAAATGTTTGTTTTAGGATGTGCAATTTGAGTTATACTGCATCATAGGAGAATTTTATCTTGAATTAGTACAGAGATATGAACCAATGAATGGCATGATGACATGATTTGAAAGTGTAAATGAATGACTTACATTTCCTGACGATTGTTGATTGATTAATGAATGTTGATTTTATCATCAATTTTTTATAAATAATTATGATGATTTATTGAAAAAATGCTGATAATAATTATCTACAAATTTAAATGTACAATTATTCTCGAAAGATTAATGATCAAAACAAATGTTAGAAACAAATTATAAAATATATTAGGTCACATGGACCTTCCTTGCCTGCACTCGTTTTTTGTAGCACAATCTAAATTCGATTAATTAATTTTATTGAGCTCATGAAGCGCCCCCAAAGTATACAATTTTTTATTGTAATTGTTCAGAAATATTTTCGATGTCCCACCTTCCCCAGTCGACACTCAGTGCAATGAGTGAGGCTTTGTCCAATAGTGAAGCATTATTCATCCTAGAATATTCTTTATTATTATTATTATTATTATTAATCTTATAATTTTTATTATAATTATTATTATTAATATGATTATTATTATTATTATTATTGTCATATTATTATCTACAAATGTCAATAGATTCGCTATTGGTAAGAATAACAGTTTTTCAAAATGAAATTATATCGCGCACTGAAATTACTGAATTTTGAGAAATGAAGAAATCCAATTTATTCCATTTAAAAATGTCAACAGATTCCTTTTTGGTTATATAAAAAAGTTATCAACATAAAAAAACATCGCACACTGAAGTTTTTGAGGAAAACTCTCAAAGAAAATATACGAGGTTAAGCTGAATAAATAAAGAATTGGTTTGGCACTGACTTATGGCCTGGTCACGTGCCATATTACACGACATTTGAGCTTTATGGCGCATTAAAATTCTGTTTTTAATTTCAGAAAGACAAAGAATTTACAGCAGTGATTTTCAATCTCAACTCCGCACATAGCTTTTAGAAATTAATCATTTATTAAGACGGCCGGTTTGTCTTTATAGCCGCCCATGCATAATGCGAAGGTTTCCGTGTATGATAGAACTATATGATATATATAACTTACTAAAAAGTTAACAGGAATTTATTTTTGCACGATTTACCGCGTGGCTTTCTTGAAATTTGCATTGAATTCTTTTGTTAAAAATAGATGTACGCCATTCAATATAAAATATACCTCGAAAGAAAATTTTAGAAAAAAGGGTGCACGCTAACGGGTTTAGTGAAAATATCATATCATCGTGGTCCTCTTGAAATTCACGATTAGATTGATCAAAGATTGAATATTTATGCGAAAAAACAATGTAGATTTAACGATATCTTTGACATGATACATTTTACTGCAGAAGAACATTATCCGCTGCATATTTATATTTGCTTTACCAAAAATATAATAAATGAGTCAAATAATGATCTATTGATATACAAATCGATGCGTAAACTACATTGAACTTCAAAAATTCAAAATAACAGAGTTTGTATTTATGAAAACACTGAGAATCCTGTGCAAAATACTACCTGTAAAGCTGTAACTTTTAGCAACGTTGTTTCTTTTGTTCTAGGGAGTAAAATAAAAAACATTCTTCGCGAAGACCAACATTTGAGATTAAAAAAGTTGGCGAAACTCTAAAGTTCGAAGTTACGCTAGTTTTCGGCAGTCCAGGATCCAAATTTGCAGCGACGGTGTACAAGTTCGGGGAAATTTCCCTAGAATTTACATTTGTCGTATTTTCGTTACACGAAAAGCTAAGTGCACATCAAAACCGACAAAACTTTTTTCTCCGACAAAAAAATTAAAAACCGGTGGTGATGGCTGGAAGAATGTACTGTTTTGTTGATGCAGTAGATGAAAAAATTAATGTAGCAAAAAGAATTTTTGTTGTATTTACCTTGAGTTCTGTGAGCCATAAAGTTCTACTTAACGAAGTTTAAAGAGGGCAGAGACGTGCCTAACTGCACGTCTCTGCACTAGCCCCACCTGGTCTAGTGAGAGGAACATTGTACGAGGAACAAATTTTCAAGTTGAAATTTGGTCGAACTTTTTGCCATATTTTAAAAGTTTTTAAAAATAATATCTGGTTTCTACAAAAGTCCCGGTAGTTATGACATGGAAAATTTGCTGAGCGTTGAGGATACTTAATCGATGTTATAGATATTATTTGAACTAATAAGTTCTTTGAAATTTCCTACATAATTACAAGCCCCGAAGTAATTGTAGAATATTACTGAATCAAATTAATTATTGGCGACAAGATAAGCATCGCAAAAATGATTCACGCAAGCGTTTTCCGTAACTGAATTCGTGACTAACAAGTTTTTCGTAGCACCCGTCTAAAAATTCCTCAAACCTTTGAATTGCAAACCCAAAAATGTTATAAAGCAGCCTCAAATACACAAAAATAATAAATTAACTCAGCCACAATCAACAGTAAAAACCGGCATGGGAATGTAGCAATCCTTCACAAACGAGCGAAATCGACATGAGTATAGTTTCTGCATCGCTGCGCTTCTTTTATTCACACTTGAATTTAATACATAAAAAGGAAAGTCTTATGTAACATATAGGCTTAGCGTTGTCTATTTCTTATAATGAATTTCAAGCATTTTGAGCAATACTTCATGGGGCAGGCAGGCAAGGAACGCAATAATGTGCAGCAGTGAGTCGACTCCATCGTCCTGGCCAGACACATCGTCTCATAAAGTGGGATTCACAAGCACATAGTCTTGATGTACAAGGCTTTCTGCAAATGAACGTCCACTTCCCTCCCTGCATTAATGTCCAGCGCCATTCATACCCCAGCACTGAGTAAATAGTCGCATTTACGAGGCAAAAATAGCGGCTCAAGCTTTTGAATGATGATGAGCGTTGGGCATGCAGGAATGTAATATTAAAGATGGGTTACGGGCTGTCTCTTATACACATCTAGATGTGTATAAGAGACAGCCGTTACCTGCGTTACCAAGAGGACCGTTACCTGCGTTACCAAGAGGACCGTTACCTGATGAAAATTAATTATTGAAATTAATGAATGAAATTAATTATTTTAATAATTAAATAATAATTAATTAATTATTTGGGCAGACTACAATCGAATGATTATGTTACACTGTTTGAGAAATGTAATGTTCCAGAAGAGAGATGTAATGATGAGAGGAATTACGATTTTCTGTTCTGAGTTCTAGTGCTAGATTAAATTGTGCGGACTATGTTACAGAACAACTAAGTTTTTTTTACTAAAATTGAGTTTGAATTTTACGAATTCTAAGTTTTTATGATGTGTTCCATGTTAGGTGTGGTCTTTTAGTCAAATCCATAAACCTAAAAAATGTTGCTGAGCTTTTTATGCACACAAATTGAATCTCATTGATTGAATCGAAGCCAATGACGGCAGCATGCATGAGCCAATTTTTGATTTCTGTTGATTTGTACGAATCTTTTAAAGTTTCATCCTGCAAAAATACGACAAAAATCAAGTAATGAATCTCAATAATATTCATTTCCTCTATATTTATGGG
Source organism: Hyalella azteca (assembly GCF_000764305.2). Lineage (NCBI taxonomy): Eukaryota > Metazoa > Arthropoda > Malacostraca > Amphipoda > Hyalellidae > Hyalella > Hyalella azteca. The sequence continues at coordinate 16,769 of NW_025938989.1, read as the reverse complement.
AAAACTCACGGCACATAAAGGAAGTTTACCAGTTTTTTCCAGTTTCTGCATAGATTCTAAGTTTCAAATGAACGTCTTACTTATTCAACAGCACTTTTAATTTTCCAAAAATTTCGCCCAGTGAGACGCGAGTGTAGTGCATTTTTGGCTTTCCCAAACGCCGTCCAAACTTCAGTATTTGGACCTGAGGTTGGGACCGATCCATGCAATTCATTCAATGGAATTTTTACGTCTAAACGCTGGACGTTTGAATTTTACGACAGCGGTGCGAAGTTGCGTGCGGTTCACTGCTAGTTCAGTTCATCCCTCGATGTCGTAAACTTAGACTTTAATCCGGCTTTCCAGAGGCATAAAATAGCACATAAAATCACCCCAGATACGCAAGATTTTGCCATTCAATCTATAGAGCAGTGAGAAAACTATGATAGTTTTATGTTTTACTTGCAGGCCAGCGTGATCTTGATGGACGATAAGCATTCCTGCTGCTTGGTTTCTAATTTAATGAATAATTTCTCGCAGGGATTTGAAATGATGCTACTTAAGTATCTTCAGATTAATAATTGTTTCACACGAAATGTTTACAAGACTAACCTGCAGTTCAGTTCATCCATGCACACTCTGACAAGTTCGTAAACCCCTCGTGGACTTCGACTTCATCAATGTCTTGTTCATCTCTTGGGAAATTGAAGAATTCTAAGACTCTCAGCATCGAGATTTATTCAATAAAGACATAAAACTTAGTGACTGCAGTAAATAGAAACTTGTTCATTTCTTGTTCTCTTTTTAATATCAATTTGTGACAAATTAGAAGCAGTGTGGGCTGCCGATCTCGCCGGACTCGTTGCTCCGAGGGTTATTATTACACGGAGTTCGATATTTTCGACAGACAATTCAGCTCGCTATAATTTTCAAATAGTTTGGTGTCAAGGGACTCCCGAAATGAGTTTCGAGAAAACTGCTAAAATGTCGCTACGACTGGAAAGAAGATTAAACTCAGAGACAAGCTTTCGTACAAAAAAAGTAATAATAATTTCTCGACCAGTCTGCGGTGTGTGCCAAACGTGGCACTGACAGCACTTCCCACAACTTCAATCTAAATGATAATCTATTGGCGGTTCTCAATGACGGTGATGCAGAATGCCGACTTTGCCACTCGATGCTTTCGTTACCGAATGCCGACTTAATACGGCACTCGAAGATTGCGATACCGAATGCCGAATTCGGAATTCGTCCCCCCTCGATGCTCGTGATGCTAAATGCCGACTTTGGCTGTTGATGCCGCGTTGCCGAATGCCAACTTTGGTACTTGATGCCTTTTGCCGAATGCCAACGTTGGCACTTGATGCCGCGTTGCCGAATGCCAACTTTGACACTTGATGCCGCGTTGCCGACTGCCAACTTTGACACTTGATGCCGCGTTGCCGAATGCCAACGTTGGCACTTGATGCCGCGTTGCCGAATGGCAACTTTGACACTTGATGACGCGTTGCCGACTGCCAACTTTGACACTTGATGCCGCGTTGCCGACTGCCAACTTTGACACTTGATGCCGCGTTGCCGAATGCCAACTTTAGCACTTGATGCCGCGATGCAGAGTGACGACTTCGGCTCTCGATGGCCATGCCAAATGTCTCTTGGCGATTCCTGCCAGTGTTTATGCCCGACCAGGGTAGAATTTAGAGTCACGCCAGCCAATAAAAAGTTATTCGGCGGCTGGCGTGACGGTCATAATATAATTTTCTAGAAGTTAAATAAATCAGTTAGACATGCGAGCAGCCATTCCAGCACCTAGGAAATTTTAGCCAAAGCTGAAGCGTTAACAACAACACAACAATAACGGCAACCCTCAAGGCACGCACAGCTAAGGAACTGACACTAGGCCGCTATAGGCCTATGTTGTCAAGAGGCGCCTGCTGTCGATGAGGTAGAAGGCAGGGCGGAAAAATTCGTTATTGTATGGATATTGCGGAGGCCGTTTCGTGGAACGAGCCTAATATTCAAGTTAATATTACCCGTAGTATACAAGGTACCCATTAACTCAGATAATCTAATCCCTACTGACATCTTAATACAGGCATTACTCATAATAACTCAGATAATTTAATTCGTACTATCCCTGTAATAATACAAAGATATCTATCAATTAATATTTCAGTTAATCTGATCTGCCGTATTCCGTTAATATTACACATAATATCTCAATTATTACTATCTATAATATTTCAGTCGATAAACCTCTCGATATCCCGATTAATATAAAACGCAATATCCAATTTTATTCTACCCAAAATACTCTAGTGAATATTAACAGAATAGAATAGAATAGAAGTGTCGGCGTTGAAGACATAGGCCCATGGCCTGTTGCCGATTCTTGAATTTTTCGTGACGTGATTCACAAGGGATCCGGCCTTTGGAACCCGATCTTTCCATAACTGACGATTGATTGAGATAGCTACTGGANTAGGCATTTTAAGACTGAACATATGCTCCTGCATAGCTTCGTCTTGTCTGTTTTTGAAGATGTTCATACTCGGAGCGTCAGCGATGCTATCAGGGAGGCGGTCTTGTATTGCTACTAATATTGCCAATGTAATAATAATGTAAATAATGTAAACTAATGTAATAATATTGCTACTAATAATGTAATATTGCTACTAATACCTGTAATGTTCAGTAAATAATAACCATACTACTCTAGTTATTCATATACATTATGAATTCTTCAGTGACCAGCTAAAAATATGGGTAAAAATTCGATTTCGTGTTCATTTAATTTATTAAATTTATGATCTGGCAGAGGTATACCTGTAAGTTAATATGAACAATGATGTGATTAGCGTCACTGTTATTTGAGGTTACAAATGATCTTTAGTAAAAAAACTTAAAAAATTGACAATTATGATGCGATAGTTTCTGTTTCAAGATTTGCAATTTGAGTGATACGGCAGGTTTGAGAAGTTTATCCTGAATTAGTACAGAGATGTTATGCTTAACTGATAAATGGCTTCATCAGTTCGAAGTGTAAGTCAAAGAACGGTATATCTGATTTGAAAGTAGACCAACGAAAGATTTCCTCTGATGAGGGCAAGGCTAACGTTCCTGTCTCTTATACACATCTAGATGTGTATAAGAGACAGGTGTAGAAGTGCTTGAATTGTGTAAAAGTGCTTGAATTGTGTAAAAGTGCTTGAATTGTGTAGAAGTGCTTGAATTGTGTAGAAGTGCTTGAATTATGTAGAAGTGCTTTAATTTTGTAGAAGTACTTTAATTGTGTAGAACTGCTTTAATTGTGCAGAAATGCTTTAATTGTGAATAACTGCTTTACTGTGTAGAAGTGCTTTAATTGTGTACAAGTGCTTTAATTGTGTAGAAATGCTTTAATTGTATATAAGTGCTTTAATTCTGTAGGAGTGCTTTAATTGTGTGTAACAGCTTTATTGTATAGAAGTGCTTTAATTGTGTAGAATGGCTTTAATTGTGTAGAATGGCTTTAATTGTGTAGAACGGCTTTAATTGAGCAGAAGTGCTGTATTTGTAAAGAATTGCTCTGATTTAGAGAAGTGCTGAAATTTTAGAGAATTGCCGCAACTGATTAACAATGTGTTATTCTGTGATAATATGTTGACAATGTACATTATAAGCATCAAATATGGTTATTATATATTTTAAAAATATGAATATTATTGTTTGAAACCAGTTTGAAAAGTGATGGCATCTCCAGAATTATATAACTCGAAGGTAATTTCATCATTCAAATGTATAAACTGCATGCAATTTAATATGTTTATTAGAGATTATAAACTGGATACTCCATCCATACAGAGCGATGTCGCAGTGTGAATGCAAAGTTGTATAAAATGCAGAATTGTGCAGTATCGTGCACCTCATATGATATTGAGAGTAAAAGCCTGTATTGTATTGTATTCTATTGTGTTGCATTGTATTTTATTTTATTGTACTGTATTGTAATTTATTGTATTGTAATGTATGGTATTGTACTGTATTGTATTGCATTGTATTGAACTGAATTATATTATTTTGTATTGCACTGTTTTGCCTAGTATTGTATTGTATTTTATCGTACTGTATTGTATTTCATTGTATTGTACTGTATTATATTGTATCGTATTATAATGTGTGCCAGTGGCCTCGAGTGCACCGAGCAAAACAAGCAACTCCCTCGCTTCGATGACTCGCAACGACCGAGAAAATTAGACTCAGACGCTGCCTGCCCTCCATGGAGCCCGGCATCACGGAGGAGAATTGAAAACGAATTTCTGATGGCACTCCAGGGAGCTAATGCCTAAAAATAAGCACTTTGTTCCTGATTTATTATCGGTTGTACAGTTGGATATTTACTTTCTTAGAGGTTCTTGAAAATGAACTTGGAGAGGTTATTTTCCTGTATACGCTCACATATCTTGACTCAATGGCTGCTTGGATATTGAATTGAAAGCATGAATGAATGGAGCATTAAATTGAATGGGTATTTAAACATTGAAAAAATGTATCTCAAATACAGTATACCTTTAAATAACTGATGCATCGAATGAAATGGGGTTAGAAATAAATTTGATCTTAAATCAAAAGTGTTTTAAAAGTAGTTACACTCGGAATGAAATGCACAATTATTTAACTTGTTTATCAAGTCAAATGAATTTTTAAATAAATAGCATATTTGATTGTATCAACCTTTAAAAAAATGTAAATTAAATCAATTGGACATTTGAAATCAATACATTGACACTGAAACTGTCCATGAAAATATAGATTTTCTAAATATTTTATATTTTAGATTTTCATAAATATAAATTTTCTAAAGTTTTATTCAGGACAATTACTGAGCCATTGGCAGTACCAGCTCACATCTGTGGGACTAATTAGAGTCGATGATATCATAGATGAAGCAGAGGTAATTCATTTGATATTATGCAATAAGTGTATACAAGCTTCATTATCTGCATTATGGTTGCATATGATTGCGACAGTACGCTCACTTGAGCGGCTAAATGTGATGATATACCCAAGCAATATTCCTTAACAACGCATGCAAAACGTACGCTCAGAAAAATAAAGGCGATCTTGTCCAAATGACGATGCACTTGCGCCCGTACGTGGGTTATATTTGGCCCGGCAAAGCACAAGGGTGTATTAGTGCTAAATTTAAAATTTATTGCTAAATGCATTAGTACTAAATAATTGGGCCGGCAAAAAGGCGTATTAGTAACAGGCCATGGGCCTATTTCTTCAGTGCCGACACTTATATTCTATGCTATTAGTGCTAAATGTAGAATGCGTGTCACTATTTGGACATTATGACTCATTTAGTCATCAGAGTGTTCGCTCAAGTTAAGCCTCTCGTCCGTTCATGACGAACATTTTTTCTGAAATGCGAGACTTGGAAGCAATGACGGGAATTATAACGCCAGCGTTTGTCTAACCAACGCAAATATTTTATGTTTATTGTTTAACGTTATTGCGGGACGTTAACGTGAGCGTTTGCCCTTGCTTGGTGGTTGACCGCTTCATATATACTTTTGCACGCAAGTTTTCTGAAAAAAATGCCATTTTATTTCGGGAAGTTCCTGACAATTGATCAAGGTATTAAATATAAATGAAACATCATTAATTATTTAAGCAATTTACGCAGAAACCTTTAGACAAAGTCAAGACATCTTTTCATGCATGACACACTCGTAGAATTTCAGCAGAATAATTTATTCAACGAAAAAATCTGAATGTAGCTTATCCTGAATTTCGTCCAGACGCCGGCCTCGCTCAGTGCCACCACCAGTTGCTGAGTCCCAAAACCCAGCTTCGCGACTCAATTCTCAGAAATCTGTAGATTTTCTTCACTTTTTGGGAGGCGAGGTCCAGACAAATAAATTGAATAGTCCTTCTTTTACGTAACACAGAACCTGAGCCCCAAAGGGACATGTATTTCCCCCGACACCTTGCTCGTGTTTGGGGCGTCAGGCGCTGATGGATCAATGCATGCAAGCGTAACTTGTGTGTTGAAATCTTTGAAAGCCCAATTTTTACATTTCCTTCACATTTCATGTTTTCTTTCAAACAACGAGACATTGAGAATAAGTAAAATTTATAAGAATAAGTATGATAAATAACGATAAGTAAGATGCACAGGAGTATTGAGGATACATATGAGTAAGTAAGCTATGTTATGGTACGCAAGATACACAGCAATAAGCAAGATACTGATACATAAGATACATAATCGTAAGCTAATTCGCAAGGGCTCAGGTTCTTATTAAAAATTTTTGGTCTTATATCAGTTGCCAAAAACTAAATAATAAATAATTTAGACATATATTTAACGCCTATTTCAGGTTTCCATTTATGATTTCTTGTCGATCAGTTTTGTTAGGATGCGATTGTTACGGATTATTTTGCAATAGAATGAAAATGGCAACCAATAACAGTCCGAGGGGCACGGCGAAAGGAAGGGCCGAAGTCCGAGGGAAGCGGTTAGAGGGGAAGGACAACAGGCCTGGGGAGATTTGCATATAAATGAGAGTCCGCGCACCCGCTAGACGCAGGCTAAGAAACGATCGGGCATTTTCCCCTCGGCGCAACACACGACAAATTTTAGTGAATGTTGCAAAACTCGGGAAACGGTGCACAAGCGGAGTATCTGAGGGTAACGGTGCACAGGCGGGAGTATCTGAGGGTAACGGTTCACAGGGGGGAGTATCTGAGGGTAACGGTTCACAGGCGGGAGTATCTGAGGGTAACGGTGCACAGGCGGGAGTATCTGAGGGTAACGGTGCACAGGCGGGAGTATCCGAGGGTAACGGTGCACAAGCGAGAGTTTCTGAGGGTAACGGTGCACAGGCGGGAGTATCCAAGGGTAACGGTTCACAGGCGGGAGTATCTGAGGGTAACGGTGTACAGGCGGGAGTATCTGAGGGTAACGGTGCACAGGCGGGAGTATCTGAGGGTAACGGTTCGCTGGCGGGAATATCTGAAGGTAACGGTGCACCGGCAGGAGTATCTGAGGGTAACGGGGCACAGGCGAGAGTATCTGAGGGTAACGGCGCACAGGCGGGAGTATCTGAGGGTAACGGTGCACAGGCGAGAGTATCTGAGGGTAACGGTGCACAGGCGAGAGTATCTGAGGGTAACGGTGCACAGGCTGTCTCTTATACACATCTAGATGTGTATAAGAGACAGGGTTGGGTGTGTCTCAAGACCCTTAGCTTGGCTGCGCCGACTCCTACTTGGTTACTGGGTGAAGTTGGGTGTGTATCAAAACCCTTAGCTTGGCTGCGCCGACTCCTACTTGGTTACTGGGTGAAGTTGGGTGTGTCTCAAAACCCTTAGCTTGGCTGCGCCGACTCCTACTTGGTTACTGGGTGAGGTTGGGTGTGTCTCAAGACCCTTAGTTTGGCTGCGCCGACTCCTACTTGGTTACGGGGTATACGCCTACAGTGTACGTATTGTGGGAACGGCGAGGAACAAGAGCGGCAAAAATAGATTCAAAAGGACATTTATCATGAAAAAGTGCTTTATTCATCAATTTTATAAGTTAAAATTTGTACTTAATATAAAGTTTTAGGATTAAAGGCATTTTGACCAAGATTTAAGATCTCTTTTTTTTCCAACCAAAGTGCGGCCAAGATGTTGAACTGCTTATTTCTTCTGCTAACAAAGAATTGACTTACAAATGAATATCGCCATGTTGACTAATTTGTTATTTTTATGTTGTATTGGAATGTAGTCATCAGGTGCGGCACTTAATATCAGGACGAAGCGAGTTGCCATTCGTAATAAAAAATGGGATCATTTGAAGCCATGTCATTAAAATAAAAAGTGGGATCATTTGAAGCAATTTTATGGCCGAAGTAAAGCCAATAAAACTTGTAATTTTTCCCCTAGCGTAAAAGGTAAAATGGATGTTGCAGGAAGAGATGTGCTAGTATTTTCTTTTTTGACTTATCTGCCGTGGTATTCAGCAAACTTTTTGATGCAGAACTGACATCGTTGTGCATATTGTCGGAAATTCAGGACAAAAACGGAACGCCAAGAAATGATGCCGACAAGCCTTTTGTTCATTTATGAAGGAGGTTGATTTACCGATCATCGAGCAACGCATTGTAGGAAAGACCGCGATGTCATCAACGATTTAATTTAAAAGGAAAACAGGCGGGCTTTTCTTCTTGCCAAACCTCGACGTAAAAAAGTACCGTGCGTGAAAAGATATGTAAGAAATATTCTACTAATATTTTATTCGCAATAATGATATATTTTATGGATTTTTTAATGGTGCACCATGGATCGACTAGTTTTCTCTACTCATCTTTACACCGAAATGAGCAGTTGCTGCATTACGGCGCTTCTCATATTCACACTCAAATTTATTCCATAAAAATATGAATGGCTTATGGAACATATAGGCTTACCGTTGTCTTTTGCTTATAATGAATTTCGAAATATGCGAGAATTAAAATTAGGGTTCGATTGGGTTATAGGGCTCACCTTTAAGTTGAGAGATCTTGATCTGAATCTAGTGACAAACCTAACATGGAAATGAACTTTGGGAATAACATAACATAACATAGTGATGTCGGCGCTGAAGTGTAGGCCTGATGTGGCCTGTCGCCGATTCTTTTCCTTTTCGTGCCTTGTTCATAGATCTAAACTCGTGTCATTTGACCGGATCTTTTCATGATTGGCGATAGTTTGAAGTAGCTACTAGACTTCCACCGGGTTCGATAAGGAGCTAGGCAATTCAAATCTGAACATATATTTTTCCATAGCTTTATCTAGTCTGTTCTTGAACGCGTTCATACTTGGAGCGCCAACGTGTACGAAGTGTTCTCTTCAAATATCGAACAAATTTTGCAATCTTATACCATAAAATTGAGGCTAGACTTCATTGTTAGACATGATTGATAACTCAAAAATTCATTTTGATTTCACTCATGCTAGTCTTGAATTAGAATGACACCAAAGAAATAATTCTAATAAGCTCTTTTCATGAGCTAATTAGAATGGCTTTTTCCCTGTTACCTTTATCTATAAATTTTATTAGTTCTAATGAGACGCCAGGAAAAATGCAAATCAATTACAAATTCGAAAGAACTTTTTACTTACAAATACCACAAGCAAATTCGCGAATAAATCAAAAGTATGTAGTATAATGTTGGTTTATGTGGTTGATCGGTGAATGCGTTGATGTTGATGTTTTTGTTGTTGATTGTGATGTTGTTGATGGCGTTGTTGATGTTGTCAGTTGCTATGTTACCGTTGTTGTGTTGTTTGTTTCAATGCCATTAGGACCAAACAAAATGAAGGCGGAAGGTGCAAAAAATAAAATGAAGGTGGAATTGCAGTCTAAATTTCAAGTTTAAATATCCTTCATGAGATAATATACTTCTTTAAACATTCTTCTTCCGGAACTTTTCGTTAACCCAGAGAATTTCATAGCAACATGAAACTGTTTTATTCTCGAACTGGCGTAGGTTGGATTTGACCGAGTTGAGCTGACTGAAGACTTGAGAAAAGTTGAAGTAGCGTAGCCGTTCAACTTGACGCCAGATTTCGTCTCTATAAGTCGTTGACTCAGCTGAGCATACAATGAGAATTGATAAGTCCTGCAACAGTGATATATATTTGCGTAGATTGATGTATATTGAACAACTATTTTCGCTTCCAAATGTTTAAGTGAGTAAAAAGTTTTCATTTTTAAAAGATTGGCCATTAAACTCTTTATTTCGACACATACATTCCCAAATGCTCAAGTGATTGAAATCGCAGCTATTTATATAGTGAATGAATGCAAGCAAAATTTCTATCAATCCATTAATTCTGTTAACTCGATGACACTGATAGCTTGTCTAATTAGTGATACACATTCATCCTGGTTCAGCATATATCTCTGATTTGATTGAATTTGCTCTCATTAGCAAAAATATTACCCCAATCTTACTTATAATGTCGGTCTGGTTACATTCTCGCTTCTCTCTAATTTTGTTATAACTAGGATCTACTCGTGGTTATCTACTCTTAGCATTCCATTAGATTCAGAGAAATTTAAGCAATGACTTTGTGGCCCAGAAACACTCCTGATATACAAGTAACTAATTATTATATTCGATTTTATGCCTCTAACATGCATGGCCATGACTTGTTGGTCTAGAAACACTGCTGATACAAGCAATTAATTATTATATTATATTATATGCCTCTAACATGTCTCACCTGGGTGGATCTCCATGCCTATCTGCTTGACGTTGGCCAGTAACTCGACATCGTCGGTAAGAACGTCGTTGAAGAACTCCAGCTCAGCGCCTTCGATGTCCATCTTGAGGTAGTCGATAACGCTTTCTTCTTCTCCGATCTTCTTCAGGATTTCCCGGTAGGTGAAAGCCTGCTCAATATTGTCCTAAAATTAACGTGTTTGGAGACAAATTTATTTTTACTTGTAAGATCTAAACTATTGTAACTAAATTATATTTTTACGGGACTTACAAAAATAAAAGAAAATAAGAGAGGGTTGGCTAAAAATAAATAAATAAATGTAAATTCAGAATCATTTCTGCAAATTGTAAGACTATCGGCGAGTTTTTAAGTGATTTTCTTTAAATTCATTCATAGATTCCATAAGACATCCAGTGAATTCTTAGACACGATGTAATAAACTTATGATCGGCAGTCAGTTTCTCGCTTTGATAAGGCGAAATTTTTTTATAATTTCTTCAATGGAGTTACTAACTCATAAAAAAGTACCCTAGTAAATTATTACCGGTAGTTTCTCAGTAGCCCCCTTAACAGTCCCTAATCCCCACGGTTGGAAGTGGATGTCGTGCCCTCTGAGATGGGCTGGCTGCCCCATTGTCGGGTCAAACGCGTACACCTGCGCGTTGTGAATTTAGGAAATTAAATGACGAATATAATTAAACAAACGCGTACACCTGCGCGTTGTGAATTTAGGAAATTAAATGGCTAATATAATTAAACAAACGCATACAACTGCGCGTTGTGAATTTAGGAAATTAAACGGTGAATATAATTTAATGAACGCATACAACTGCGCGTTGTGAATTTAGGAAATTAAATGGCTAATATAATTTAATGAACGCATACATCTGCGCGTTGTGAATGTAGGAAATTCAATGGTGAATATAATTAAATGAATGCGTACACATGCGCGTTGTGAATTTAAGAAATTAAATGGCTAATATAATTTAATGAACGCATACACATGCGCGTTGTAAATTTAGGAAATTAAATGGCTAATATAATTTAATGAACGCTTACACCCGCGCGTTGTGAATTTAGGAAATTTAACGGCTAATATAATTAAACGAATCTCGGAAATAACTTCCAGTTGTTGAACAAACGGAACAGTGGAAAATATTGAAGCATACGGCAACATTTGTTACAACTGTACCATAATAACAAATATGTAATTAAGTACTATATATCGTTTTTTTTCTTACTTCTATACCGTTATTATATTTATATATATAATTGGCTACCTTATTTCCGTATTTTCTGTACAACTATACCGTTATAAAAATATGTAATTAGTTATTTACATCCCTATTTTTTCTTACATCTGTATCGTTATGACAAACATGTAGTTGGTAACCTAGCATCCGTATATTTATTATAACAGAATCTTTATGCCAACGATTTAATTGGTTACCTTATACCCGTATTTTTCCTACAAATGTATCGTTTTACCAAACATCTAATTGGTAGCCTTGCATCCGTATTTTACATAACTGTATCGTTATAACCAAGTTGTTATTAATAGCTATGCATCCTTATTTTTCTCATTACTGCACCCTCATAAAAATGACTGAATTAGCAACCTTGTATCCGCATGTTTCTCACAACTACACCCTTACAAAAAAAGATAGAATTTGTAATTTTGTATCCGCTGATACAAAATTACGAATGGGACAAGAATGAATTAATTCGTCGAAAACTTTTTTCAAATGACGACACAGAGGATTAAATCTATAGTGAGATTTTTCGCAAAGGATTTTTATAAAAAATTCTTTGTCTTGGATCAATTTTAGATTCCACGTAGGAACAGCATTAAAGATGAAAAATAAAAATAAGACGAGGTGGTTGACATGGCCAATGAACAGCCAAGCCCAAGCAGAAACTGAACTAGAAGCTCGACTAAAGTTCGCCCATTAAATTACGTCGAGTTCGAGGAGCCACCACCCAGTGAAAATTTACAGACGCGGCAGCTTCTGATTTGGGTTACCAGAAGCTGGGGCGACTCTAAATTTTATTAAATCAAGAATAATTGGCTAATGGTCGCCTTCTAAGAGGCATTTTATAATAAATTCGTCATTCTTAATTGAATTCTGGAAAGAGGTTGCAATCACTGGGAGCTTCTAAGGGCAGATTAACCGAACACTTTAAAGGACTCTTGGCTGACACTTGATTATGCGACGCACTAATCTCGGTCACTCTCAGCAGTCTGCGACATAATGAATCTGTGGAGGCTATCTTCTAATGAATTTCTACAAAAAATTACATGCAAAATAAAAGCAGCTGTATAAGAATTTAACTTTTTAAGAGACGAAAAACAGGAAAAACATACTGAAAAAAGTAACATCTTTTTGTTAACCTGAAAGAGACGGAGTTTCAGTTTAAAAAAAAAATTTAAACACAGTTAAATAAGAAACCTATTTAATTAAATGTATGGTGACAGAGGATTTACAAATTAAACGGGAAATAACTGATACTAAAAATACTAAAATAAAACTAAACTTTTGGGAATCTCGGCAATATAAAACGAAAAAGTTAATTGAAGGTAACACCTAAAACTACGCTTCAAAGCGGTAACACCAAAAATATAAGGCAAAAAAAATAATTAATTAAAAACACGCGATGGTCGTAGAAGCGAGGGCATCGAACGCGCGGCCGACAGCCTCAGACGAAGCTCGGGACAACTGTGCTGTTATGCATTTAATTACGTTGCTGCCGCAATGCACAGTGTTCCACCAAAAACCCATGCTAACTAATGACCACGCCATGAAACTGCATATTTCTTCACTTAAACGCCGATAATTACATAGGAGCGTAAAGCAGGTATTTGGTGCAGTGCCCTCACAAGACGCAGATTGATGGCCAACATCAAGGAAGCGTTTGTCCTCCTCGGGCGATTTTGTGCAGGCTAGCCTCACCAAAGTGCAACTGACATGTGTTCATATTTTTTTTGAGCCATAGAATGACATCTTTGAACGCTCGGTATAGCCGGTGGTCCACTTTAAATAAATCGCTGCACTGAAGCTGCGACGCATTGGTCATCAAAATTTCTGCAAAGAATATAGCTCCTCTAAACTCGTCGACCGTTAATTTTTTCAAGCGCTAAATAGTATCGGGTTATTTTCCGTTGAATTAATTTATAATTCTCCTGTAGATTCAATTCTTTACATTACCATGCGAGGATCAACACAAATCACTTCACAAAAGCTACAATAGATGCTAAGAACAATCGTTGCCCCGAACGTTTTATACAATTATTCCAATAAGCGTATCATTTTAAAATAAGTCATCTTGTAAATCTATCGGTCGTCTCTTAAGCTTCATCTAAATTTTAAATTTTACCTCACAGGCAAAATCGGTCAGAGTGTATGGGTGACCCGATACATTGTCAATAGTGAGCAAGCAACTTTTTTATTGATATTTATTCTAAATTTAAATATTTTTTCATTTCAAACGAACAAAATTGAATAGGAAGAGAGATTTCAACACAATTTAATGATCATTAATTGCAGAGAGTAAATCCCAAGAAAATTTGATCCAACTCTTCTATTTCGATGCAGGTAAGAACATTTGCTAATTAATCGCTAAATCGAGCCTTCAGCAGAATTAATTGTGCGAAAAGATTAATTAAGAAAATTCGAATTGCATTCGGGTGCATTTGATAATTTTTTGTTGATAATTTTTCGGTACTATATTAATGAATAAGCCAAAAAATAAGTTGAATATCTTCCGTGCGTATACTGAAGTGTTGTACAACATTAATATTACAAAAATATATCAATCAATATCCTAAATATACATTCTAGAGAAAAGTGTAAATTGCAGAAGCAAACTTGCATCCCAAACATATATCAAATTATTTTTTGACGAATGATCTACCCAAATCTGTATGACAGGTCAGAGAAAGAAAACGCCATCGGCATCTCGGCGTTTGAGGAGAAAGGGCGAGGAGACGGTGAAAGTTGGATGTCTTAGGCACCTGCTATTTGGTGGACAGTGTCTGTCGGACGATGCAAACTCGGTAGACACTTTACTTTATGGTAGGTGCACTTGGAGAACACTCTACCTCAGTATGGACACTGTACCAAATGGTACGCGGACTTGGTGGGCATTCTACCAGATTAACTGATGGACAAGTTGTTTTATAGTGGGTACTAAATGTGCGGACATCCCACCTCAGATCAGTTAAAAGTAACTCTGTGGATATTCTCTCTCAGGTCAAGTAAATCTGTGGACACTACCAGACAGGATACGTTGTATGTGAACACTGAACATTGTGGCAGGTGTTGTCGCTGGACACAAGAATCGATTTACCGCACTGTCAGTGGAAGCTTTAACAGACGGTCGATGATTTGTGGGAACGATGTACCCGGTGTGAAATGTGCACTGTGTCGTCACTGCACATCCTGAATGTCAATGTACTAAAAATTCTTTCAAGCAATATATTGTATGTTCACAGAAAAAGTAACATACAATAATTGAGGAACACCTTGTATTCCATGGCGAAATAAACAAGAAGGGAATATGTTTTCAGCATCAAAATATAAGAAGATTCATTCGTTCGGTTGAATCGTATTCAGGATTGTAAACTAAATTCTATGTTTTACCCAATACGTTGTTCGAAATAATACTACATATTCACCAGCGCTCCTCTAGTCTGAATGAAAGCAGGTATCCCACATTACACGTGTCGGATAAAAAAATAAATTAAACAAACTACCAGCCAGTCTAGAGAGTGTGTGTTTAAGACGGCGGAAAAAATCCTCATTCACAACTCAGCACGAGTTCGAGTGTGGACAAAAAGAGAACATAGCAAGGGCCGTCTAGTACGCTTCTTGTCATTGATCGTATGGTCTCGAAAATAGAAATTACAGAACTTAGATGTTATGCAGTGGACCAAGTGTGAAGCAACTTGGCGGCTGATCAGCATCTTTCAAGTAGAAAACGACAAAAGTCGTTTCAGAAGTCACTTGAAGTTTTGGGCTGACAGAGAATCGGCGATTTGTGAAAAAGGATGCCATAGAATAAATACTATTCAAATCTATATTTCAAAAGTGCACAATTTCACGACGAAAATAATTTTCTAACTAAATATCATTTTCAATCCATAAATAAATTCTATAGAATTTTTGCGATGTACTGAAATAAAATAAAAAACTATCATACAGTGACGCAGTAATATGCACATACGTCGAACGTGAAGAGTCTCTGAATGAACGGAATGAACGCTTTCCAGCGTAAAGGATGAAAGTTAAATATTTAGTACAGACTTGGAAACCAGGTGCAATTTGTCTGGGTATTTCCGGGAGCGGCGCATGAAAGTGATAATAAAGCCAGAAAATATGGCAGTTCACGTGACTTGGGCGACCGCATTCTATCCATCAACTTTAACGTCTGGGCAATAAACAGAAAATATTTCTTCAATTTCTCCAGTGTGGGTTTCAGATGACGTTTTTCCGGGGAAAGAGCACAATAAATTTGCTGAGCATTATCAATACTATTAACTAGCAGCATGACGAACAAGGGGCATGTTATCTTAACCATTAAGCCATTACTTCAATTGCGCTCCTCCCGGGGACCATTGAAGCCGAGGCACGGCAATGATGCGGATAGGAAATGAAGCAATTCTCAGCAGGTCACTTAAATGAGATTTTCTTGAGAGCAGCAATTATAGTGGCTAGCGTGTGTGTGGTCGCCCCACACATGTAGGAGAAATATGGCTAAGAATTAGCCTATGAAAATGCTGCAAATTAGACCATTACTCTACATGAAATAAATATAGACTTCATATTTAAAAAAATTACAAATAAGATTAAATTTAGATACAAATAACGAAGTTATCGAATAGATCGGTACTCGATCTATTCGATCGAGTCTTCGAGTCGAGACCGGCAGACCCAAGGCAAGTCTCTCAACTAAGCATTAACGCATATTCTTATCGTGCAAATGAGGCCTGTCACGTCGGGGCCTTTGAATTCTTCGTGCGATTCTTGTTGAAAATTGAATATCCATGTTAAGATGAAGTTATTACAAATGCTTGAGACTTCAAGAAACGAATTTTCACTGTCGAAAACTTAATAGCAATGCCAATTTTACTGAAAAACGGTACTATTTGCATAACTTTTGGCAGTGCTTTTTTTAATTTCTAAATTATTTTCTATTCAATGAGACATGAGGTTTAAGACATGACATGAGGTTTTTGTGAATAAGAAAACGATAATCATGATCATAACCATGCTGCTTAAATCGTAATCTAATCGGATTTAATCATAATTGCATGATCTACCTCGACATGAATATACCTCTACTCTACCTCAACGCAATGATCGAATAAATTTTTCACAGATGATTTTTAAAAGTATTTTTTATTTTTTTTGGTCGAGTAATTTAATGCTTTCTTTAGCTTTATTGTAGGAAACACATAGCGCTGTTTCATCGAATTAAACGAAGAAACTTTAAATAAAGAGATTCGTATTCAGGACCACACCAAAGAATTGTAATCGTGGAGTTGCAGT
>NW_025938988.1:0-16770 GCF_000764305.2 Hyalella azteca | reverse complement strand
ATTTTTGAGGATTCATTATAATTATTCCCATATATTCTTAAGTTTGATTAGCGCGGTTTTGCTTAACACGGTAAAACTCGGGGATTTATTAACCGCGTTAATCAAGGGATTGCTGTATAATAAATAGCTCAGTCTCTGTGTGGAATTGTGGAATAGCTCAGTGTGGAATCCTAGATATGTAATATATTCTCACATTTATATAAAAAATGGATCAAAAAGCCTACCAGGTTACACCTAACCGCAATGATAAGTGTCAAGTGATACACTGAGCTAATCAGAAACTGCTGTGGTTTCAATATGGCGCAATTTACTGACCACATGGATCTCCACCATTCTTCAGGAATCAGGAGAACGATTTCTTTCACAAATAGATTCACTACCATCAAATGGGGTTGTAAGAGTTGGTTTTGAGCATTTTTTGTTGATAACTTCTTACCTTGAAACATTTCATAAAGAAGTTTAGGCTCATTTTATTGCTCTTTGTGAGGGGCTGAGGGCTATTAAATGGCACCGTAAAAAATATCCATATGCTATTTGTAAGGTGCTAGATGCAAAATAAGACTGTCCTGGATTACCCCTGGTGACAGGGTAATCTGGGACACTGTTGAAATAAAACTCAATTTTAAAATATTTGAAGTGTGCACTGTGCAGAGTGCACTCATCCATTACTAACAGTACTCTGAAGTCCTCCTCTATCATTGTAGATGATGTAGATGTTGAATAAATGACATTTTCTGTGTTTTTTACTTTATTACTCCTTTATTGATTCATCACATATCATTCATTACCTTATGATATCATCACATTCATTCATTACCTTATTATTGATGTGATATTAGTATGGTACTCGGGTACTGTATTCATAAACATGCCATTGAACATTTACAACAACCTTGTCCACTGCAAGCTTCATTTCAGCAGCCGTATACCATTTCTTCTTTATCTGTAAGGCTGCAGGACAGCTTGTAATTTCACATCATTTTAATTGGATTAACCCTTTCACGGGTAAGTTACCATATATGATCACTTGAAATCGCGTCACAAAAAGCCTCACCACGGCTTCCTGTTTGTTTTTGAGGCATCCTTATAATGCCTCAGTCAATCACTAATTATCTGACCATCGTTCTATCTATACTTATTCTATAGCATCACCAGCTGCACAGTCCACAAATTGAAATATGAGCATTTAAATGAAGGTTTTGACTCGGACAATGGAACTGACGCTCTTTCTGCATTTTCTTCAAAAGGTGGAGGTATAAATATATATATTTATTTTGGCAACTTGATTAAATTTAATTAAATTAAATTTTTATGTTTCTAATTTTTCATTTGCATAAACAGAATTTTAATTATAAAGAAAAATTTTGTGTACTGATCGCATTTATTGAATTCTTCAAGTGCGATTTAAACCTTCAATAGGCAAAATTTGCAAAAATTCATAGAAATGAATAGTATATTGTATAATACTTCTTACTTTCTTGAAATAGTTTCTGAAATTTTAATTTCTGTATATTTCAATGCTTGCCTGCTAAAGGGTCCCGGTTAAGTGAATTCACTATAAAAAAGATTGTAAAAACATACCTGAAACAGAAAGGAATGTTTTAGTAACAACCATCATATGTTTTGGAAAAATAAATCATAGTTTAGGTTAATTACTTTTCATTCTATGATGCCCAGTGCACAATTCTATATATGACATTCTGTGCACAATTTTGTGATGACCGATGATGCATTAATTTTTTGATAAGTGAAATTTTTTCACTGAGCAAGGTAATTGTAATCAAAATCCTTTGTTAATAAATTTTATTGTTAACTGGAGCCTTTGCTAACTGAGGTTGAACTGTAAATGGGTTTTTAGGTGTGTTCCTTATTACCCCAGGGAGGTGTCCCTCATTACCCAGGGGGGTGTCCTTTATTACCCTGTTGTGCGGAAATGGCTGCCATTTTTTTTTTTTGGAATGAGATATGCATATTCCATCAATCGAGTTTTCAAACCAACACCTGTGTGCAACTTTTCTGCAAGTAAAATTTTTTAATAAGGCAAATATTTTTTGCTCCAGACCTTAGTAGAGGTACTTTTTCAAAATATCACTTTTCACACTTTTTTTCAGCTATTTTTTAGAGATAGTAAATGTATGATTCTTAACTAGCTTTATACATAATCAATACCGTCAACCGGGACTACTCGGGACAATTTCGAATGTTTTTCATTCATAACTTCTTACCATGAAACATTTCATAAACAAGCTTAGGCTCATTTCAAAGCTCTTTGCGAGGGCTATCACATGGCTTATCCAAAAAAAATCCATATGCTATTTGGAAGGTGCCAGAAGCAAAAAAAGAGTGTCCCGAGTAACCCCGTCAAACGGGGCTACTCGGGACACTTGGAATAAAACTTTTTAAAACATTTGAAGCATGCAGAGTGTACTCATCCATTATTAACAGTACTCTGAAGTCCTCCTCTTTTGTTGTAGATGATGTAGAGGTAGAATAAATGACATTTTCTGTGATTTTTACTTGTTTTTCCTTTATTGATATATTGCCATATACATCAATTACAGTATTATTGATGCGATATTACCGTATCCATGAACATGCCATTGAACATTTACAACAACCTTGTCCACTGCAAGCTTCATATCAGCAGCCTTATAGAATATTTTCTGTATCTGTAAGCTTACAGGGCGGCTTGTAATTTCACACCATTTTAATTGGGTTAAGTGAATTTACTATGAAAAAGATTGTGAAGAACAAACCTGAAATAGAAAGGAATGTTTTAGTGACAACCATCATATGTTTTGGAGAAATAAATCATAGTTTAGGTCAATTACTTTTCATTCTATGATGCCTGGTGCACAATTCTATACCATATATATGACATTCTATGCGCAATTTTTGATCGAGGTAAAGTTAATCAATATTCCTTGTTTTTAATCAATTTTTTTCTTAACTGGAGCCTTTGCTAATGGAGATTCTACTGTAAATGCATTTTTGGAGGTGTCCCGTGCGGAAATGGCCGCCGTTTTTTTTTTGGATTGAGGTGTGTAAATTCCGCAAATAAAGTTTTCATGCCGACACTTGTCTGCCAATTTTTTCTAAGCAAAATTTTTTAATACGGCAAATATTTTTTTTACTACAGTCTACAGACCGCAGCAGAAGTAACTTTTCAAAATATCGTTTTTCACCTTTTTTTCAGGAATTTTTCAAAGTTAATAGATGTAGTACCGGTACTTTTAAACTTCCTTTATACTACATAGATAGGAAAAATGTTGACGTTTACGCCACTATATTTAGTTTTGCAATATTCCAATTAGTTTTGCTACTAAAACAGTTTTATGCCGTGTTAGAGGACTATTCCGAGTTACCCCTCGCGTCCTGAGTAGCCCTGGTTGATGGTAGTAAAAATGTTGAAGTTTACACCACTATTTTTAGTTTTGCAATATTTTGATTACTTTAGCTGCTACAACATTTCTGCCAAATGTGGGACGCGCTTCCCGATTTACCCCGCCCATCCCTTATTACCCTGTTTGACGGTAGTCACTTATCCGTAACTGACCAAGTTTTCTGATGAATATCTTCTCAAATAAAATAAAAAATATGTTAACTATTGCATAAAATGTTCAAAATTTCATCAATACCATACCAACGAAGTTTTCCATAGTACCACACAAAATGATTCTTCAACTTCAATTCTTTAATGGTATATGGCATATCATAATGGCAGTGAACATACGATGATAAGATGTCCCTTGTCCCACTTCCTGTTTGGGTAATGTCAAATTTGATTTCATAATAAATTTATTTGATCCACACTGAGATTTATATGATGGAAAAGGTTTCAAAATATAAATGCCTCTTTGTACGCATCCAGATTTAATTTTTTCATGTTTTTTGCTCTATTTTGTAGATATTGTCCAACTAACTTCACTTCAGATTATGAATAATTTCATCTCCCATGGTGAATTTTTGAACATTTCATGTCTTTTAGAAAATGCTGGTTTTAGAAGCAGCCATTATTTTATTTTTATAGATCAGAGCACTTAGTCATGGGACATGTGGTGTATTAAAATTTAATAGCGGGGATGCTTTTAGAATTCATAATGAGATGTATAAATTATTTTAAAGATATATAGAGATTAACACAATGCAAAAATTGATGATCAGTTATTGTTATCAGAAACATGATTTAAAATGGTTTTATTTATGGAAACAGCACCTAAACAAGTAAGCAAAAGGTAATTGTGATTTTAATGCTCAATGTTCGCCAAAGGTTATATGACTAATCAGTGACAGAACAATGCAAGGCTTTTGCAGCTAATCAACACTCAGATCGGTTGGCATGTGTTTCTACAGCTGCAATCAGTTAAAAAGCATTGTGGTAATGAAGGTAAAATTGTTGTCCATACATCCCAAATTAAATGATGATGAATGGATTGGGAAAGTAACTTCTATGGTCAATGGAGTCTTTGAAACAACAAAAGGCTTAGATGTAAAATATTTAGGAGAGTGCAAACCTTGAAAGAGTTGTTAGAAAAAATTTGTTTCTTGGTATAAAGCTCCAAATATATTTTAAACCTTCATCAGAAATTATGCAAATGTTAATTAACTTGAGCTAAATATGCAGTAGGTACATGGAAGGCTTTAACACTACAATGTTCATTCCTGTTCAAAACTACATCAAAGAGATCATCAGTGATGCTGGAAAATTGACCAGTAATGTTTCTAATATGAGATAGTTCAAAGTTGGCAAGTGTATATTGAAATGCACTGCCCCATTGCCAACCATAATCCGGAAAAAACTCGGTTGCGCAGGTGCTTTAATTGTATGAACATGTATGTGATTTTGCTCCCTCAAATAGCTTTCGCAGTGTTCATCGTGTTAAACTATTATTGGTGGCGTGATTCGTTTTTGATTCATGAATGTTATTTTATTGTATTTGACTTGACAAATTGATTATGAACAATTAATTAGTCTACTTGAAATTATAAAGTGTTGCAACCTTCATTCATGACTCTTTCTAGTGCAAATTTAATCCCTCCTATTTTTATCCATTTTATCTGAACTAAAAATTTTGGATCATTTTAGTGGAGGATGTGGATTGAAAATATATGAACAATCATTTTTAGAATTCCATCCTGTAATAAATCACACCACCAACAAGAGTTTGATATGATGCACACCATGGAGGCCATTTGAGGGAGCTAAATCACATCACAATAAAAGCCTGTACGCAATTAACTTGTACCGAGCTGCAGTTGCTGGTGCGGCAGTGCATTTCAATATGCATTTGCATGATGAAATTCTCTAGTTAATATAAAAAATGTGGTATTTTGAGATTTTGAATTGATCATCAATGTTTATGCACTGGTCCACAACACACTAGCACCACCTCTCATCAGACATAATTGCATACTAAATAAACATGATACTACAGCATTTGTCAACAACAACAACGAAAGTTCAAAGGATCAACTGACAAGAAATTTGAAATGATGATATATTTGCAATATAATATTGTCTTGTTATCATATGTAGGTACTTAATATTTCAATGTTGTACTAATATTTCAAATATGCTGATGAATAAGTTTATAATAAATTCTCCCATAGATTGATCAACTTGTGAATTATAAAAGTCCTATATATAGTAGATAATATTTGCACTGGAACACCCTGAATATGGCTGATGATGCTGAAAATATTTCTCCGGATGAAGGAGGTGTGCCATCTAATCACGACTCCAGTGATGATGCCAGAGCATCTCCTGAGTCTGAGTCATTGGCATCAAAACTTGGTAAGTAATTTCTTGGATTGTCAAGTTATTACCTTAATAACTGCATTGACTTCCATTGAGAGATTATCAGAACCTTATTTTGTATTTCTAAATCATTCCTCTTTTCTGCTAAATACTGTAAATCAGAAACATGTTCTTCAATTGGTTACTTGTATTTTTTATAGTTTTATTTCAACACTTGCTAATACACATGAACAAATTTGTTTCTTTCTGCAGAAAATAATGGAGAAGCTGATGATGAGGCAACTGAAGAATTGGTTATACTGGATGTTGATGCTGTGGTAAGAAAACTAATTGCACTTGATTTTTTGTCACCTCCAAATTGTTTCTGTATACTTTTCTTGAGCATCATTAATAACATTTCTGTGCAATTTTTTTGTTGTTCAGCGCCAGCTATAAATTTGGCTAGAGTAGCTCAATTCTATTCATGGAAATTATCAAATTAATTTACATAAATTGATAGTTTATTCTAACTGATGTTTTGTATGAATGCATCATTTGATCAATAATTTATAGTTATCCTTGATTATTTTTCATCATAAATATTCTTTTAAAATTTAGGCTGGAACACTTGTTGCTTAATACTTGTACATCCAGTAATTTGTTATGTGTATTTTTCCATTACAATTCTGTGCATTTACTGTTTTGTCTTTCTTAGGACTTGGATTTGAATCACAGACGTATTGCAAAAATAGAAAACTTGGACTCCTTGAAGCTCGTGGAAACAATTTCTCTTCGATGGAATCTCATCAAGAAAATTGAGAATTTGGAGAGTCTGTCCAGCCTACGAGAACTAGAGCTCTATGATAATCAGATCACAACTATTGAGAACCTATCTTCCCTCGTTAACTTAGAGTGAGTTATGATAGAAACGATAACTTGTTCACTCTACTTGGTGCTATGCTCACTACATTATAAAGTTATTGATTTACTAGTTAGTTATAGATTTCAAACGACCAAGCCATTCTAAGTGATTTGCTTGATAAAAATAACGAAAAATTTGTGATTAGGAAGATTTATTTAATGTTAATTCATTAATGTATTGTCTTCGGCCTATTCGAGACAATTGTATCGCGGTTTTGTTGTAATACACATTATTATTTTGTCGACAGAGTGTTGGACATTTCCTTCAACCGCATCAGAAAAATCGAGAATTTGGAGGGCCTAACAAAACTTAAGAAGCTGTTCCTGTGTGCAAACAAAATCAGCAAAATAGAAAACGTAAACCACTTGCAGCAGCTGGAGTTGTTGGAGCTCGGCGACAACAAGATAAGGGTAAGTACCTTAACTTTGCTTGGCAATGGAGAAAAAGTGAACGCCTCCCAGTCTCATCTTGACGAGTACGAGAGCAGAATCCTAACTCCCTTTACTGACAAGTGACTGGTGGCAGGTTTTTTCATACTCGACTTGAGTATTTTGCAAATTTTGTCCGCTTATTTAGTAATCATTAATTTATTGTATGTTTGTATTGAATATTTATTGTTTTGAATGCACGTGTTTTAAATCTTTGTTTTTCAGACTATAGAAAATCTGGACGGACTGGTGGGTCTAAATTCACTTTTCCTAGGCAAGAATAAGATCACTAGGCTGCAGAATTTGGACTGCCTCCTCAACCTGAAGGTCTTGGGCATCCAGGTAAGGCACGAGTAGAAACGCTATTTGTTGGAATTGCAAGCTGAGGTACAGAAGAGTAACTTTCATAGATAATACAAATTTGTCTTTGTTACTTCAGGGTATTGAACACGATGCACTGACTCCAATACGAATTGCTGGAAATGTTTTTAATGATGGCATCATAATGATTTGGTGTGCAGAGCAACCGTATTACCAAGATCGAGGGTTTGGGGCGGCTGGTGTCGCTCGACCAGCTCTACTTGAGCCACAACGGCATTCAGGTCAGAGTCGCGTTGCTAACATCAAGTTCTTAGCGAGAACATAACTTAATGCACGCTCTTAGTTCCTCAGTATTTAAACTTTTTTTTAGATTATGCGTAATGTTTCAATATTTTATTTCTTCAGCAGAAATTTATAGCTATTCCTTGGGAAATGCTTCCCAAGATATTGAAATATCCAAAATTTTTAAAATTCAAACTCGTTTCATAGATATGGATAACATTTTAGACAACGGCAACATTTTGCTGGTGAAGAATTGTGAAGATGAATTTGTTTCAGATTTTGGAAGGGCTGAACAACAACACAAAACTGAACACTCTTGACCTTGCCTGCAACAGGATACATAGGATCGAGAATATCAGCCATCTTGTGAACCTCGAGGAGTTCTGGGTTCGTAGTTCACGCGTTCCATTATTGTCTTTTAGATTGTGTAGTTAGCTCTTGATCTACTTATTCAACTGAACCGCTCAGTCAAATCAACGTAAATTATTTGTTGAGTGACTATCAAATTTGTACCTTATTATCTAGATGTAAAATATTTGTAACATAATTGATTCGATTGTATATGTTCATGACGATAACTAATTGCACGGCGTTGTTAGGAGACTCGTTCAACCTTGTTTGTTATGGGCAGTTCAACGGCAATGCAGTGTCTGACTGGAAGGACATAGATGAGCTCATCCCTGCAAAAGGGCTGCAGACCGTCTACTTGGAAGGCAATCCCATTCAGCAAGACCCCAACTACAGACGCAAGCTTAAGCTGGCGCTGCCTTCTCTCGTGCAGATCGACGCTACGCTCTGCCGCTGAGACTTGCCCCAACGGTCTTCGATTTCTCGGTCGCTAGTACCCACTACTGTATTTCGACGTTGACGTTAGATAGTTACTAATGACAAGCAAAAATCAATGGCAGATGTTGTACGGAATACAAATTATTCGATCGTTATTTTCACCAGATGCTCACAGCAGGATGCTACTCTCGCTTATCTTGATTCTTGCGATTTTGTCGCTGTTAATAGATCCAAAAAAAATTCCCGGCATCAAAGGCATCCAATATATTTTTTTTTTCGTGGTGCATTTTCACGTTTCCTTTTATGTGTAACTCTTATTTTTATTTTTTCTCCTTTCGCATGATTCAGGTTAACTTTTTACGAACGATTACGATTGCACTCACCATAAACGGTGAACCTTGTGAAGAACTGATGCATTCCTACGCGGTGTTTAGTATTTTGCTCCGACAAGTATTCTATTGTTTATTTTGTTCAAATTCGTGCTTTGCAAAGTCCCATTTTATTATTTAACCGTTTGTTCTTCCATCCACCAACGTATTTTTGCAGTGAGTGGCAAATGTACGATCTGAAAACTAAGAATGAAGGCTGTGAGGCAGTAAATAGATTTTTCTCGCATGGAATTCGAATGTCTTAAAAATAGTTCGAACTTGTAACATTGGTCGGCACCGTTGTTTGATTGCACGTTTTGAGGAAGCTAGTCCATTTACGTTATACATTGTTTGAATTTACTTGACTCCATTTTGGTGGCTCAGAAGGATAGTAATTTTATTTATTTATAAGTTTAGCTTGTTTGTTTTATATCATGATCTCATGCGGATTATTCTTTCTTATTCAAAATTTGGGCCAACAAAGAAGATTAAACAGAAAAGCCGTCGCTTACTTTGGTCACTCTAAGATATCATACATACCTATCACAATGTTAGACAATAGATTGAAGTCTCTGGCTCGATAGGTCAGCAATGATATGAATTAGTAGCTATGTTTCTTAAGCTAGAACATTCGCTTATCATGTGTGCTAATCTTGGCTCAGTGTGGCGGATTCCCGTTACTGACGGGCACCCATAATCGTTGCATCTGGCGGATCGTAGTAGAAATTACCTGTTATGAGTCATACCAGCACACTTGAGCGTTGGCGATATTTCGAGCTTCTTTCTAGAACTGCAACATTTGATATTTATCATTCAGAAAGTTCTAGAAGGTTCCAGAATGTTCTAGAAGGTTCCAGAATGTTCACTTTGAAATAGTAGGGTATGAAAACGGCTTTTAGCATTACACGATCTACATTTTATTTACAATAATAAAATGACGTACATGACAGCAAGCGATGCGCGTCCACCCATCAGCAAGTGAGGCGTTGTGTGCAGCATAAGGACTCAGAATTAACTGTTGACGCTCACTAATTCGAATATAATCATGTGGTATTTATTTTAATTCAGGATAACTAACCTATCTTTTGCTTCTCAGTTATAATTGAGATATATGCCGTTTGTAATGGCCGAAATATTCTTCACGTTTTCGAATAAAATCAATGGTACAAACTAATAGCTGCTGTACAGATTTTTCCTTTATCATGATTCAATCAGTCTCGACCATGTATTAGCTACAAGTTATTCGAGATTATATTAACCCTTCCGCCAAAGTAACTTATGCGGCACGATAGCGCTGTTACTGTGTTAGGAAGCCTAGAGGTATTCTGTATTTTCACCAGTTCACGATTCTTATTACAAATAACAAAGCTATCAGTTTTATGATGGTCAATGATCACACTCGGTGACATTTTACATGTAAAGCAGAAGCTACAGAATATGACTAGCAAATGACGAAAGAACTCATCATTTCAGTACATGCTGAACCTTTCATGGAATATTCTACGATGACGACAAATGATTTCACGGAAGGAAAGAACCGACCAAAATGTATTTCTGTTCGCCCTGAAAACGAAACCTCCAATCGCAGCATAAAAAAAAAATAAAATTGCAAAGCACAATCCCGTGAAAGACAGCAATCCAGTAAACATAAAAATATCGGAAGTATATCAACCGTCGTTTCCGTTGTAGGTGAATAAATCTTGTGGACGGTAATATGCAAATGTGGTACGAGAATATTGCAACACGTATTTTCAAAAATGTACGATGAAAAGAAGACAAATTTAGTGTAGAATACCAGTGCAGGCGTCATCTTCGCTCAGCATTAGGTCTATAAAAACTAAGCTAGACACGTAGACCTGATACTTGATATGGTTAAGTTCATTCACTTCATTGTGCAAATTACGTAACACCTACATGCAGCAACGCCTTCATTTACATGTAAATAAGACTTGTAACGTATTGCTTTGATTTAAGGATTCGTGAAGAGCATCCAGCCTTCGTGAAGAGCAAGAGCCTCCTACAGCAGTAGTGCAAAAATATCTCGTGTAATGAGCTCTGAAAAATGCTTCGAATTCGAATGAAAGTCGAGATATACGCATAAAGGAGTCAGTCGATTATAGGAAAACGGAGGAAGAAACTCTACGAGTGCGTTAATACAGATATAGAATTTAATAACAAATCTCTCATTAATAAAATGAACACAGTATTGCATGTACGTAAATATCCGTGGATTAGTAACTATCATTTCAATTCTAGCTGAAATTTTTGTATACATCCCACACGCTCACGTTATAAGGCTGCACGTAACGCAATTTATCAACAGTTCACACGGCTAGTAGAAGCTGCCAGATGTTTCTTGTGACTCGAAGAGAATCTCAGTTCATTTACATATTACCTTGTAACAGAGGTCAAGATTAAAAATTAAGGGTTAGCATACACAGTTGCAGGCAACAAAGACAGGGCCAGCATTACAGTGGCTGATGATTAGAGTAGTGAAGACTATCTACTTCACCAACGAGACAGTTAAGTTAATTAAATGTTGACTCAATGACTCGCGTTAATAGTAGGAGCTCCAACGAAGATTAAGACTCAGTACTAGACAACTATTGATTAAATTAAGTCATTTAAAGCTAACTCAATGTACACGTCGAGCTATTTACAAGATCAAACTTTGCAAGAATTATGATTCATTATTGTTATTAGCAAGCTTCTACGCACAAATATAATGCCTATGCGATTGAGGCAAAACAAAGGTTCAGTCAAGCATGCTACATTCGTGGGAATGCTAAATCAGAATACTGTTAATTATCCTGAGAAACTTGTTCTACGGACTCGCATTGGCTCCTATTCCTTTAGAGAGTCTACCTCTAATTGATTAAGTCCTGACGGTATTTAGTACAGCTAACTTGCAAGGCGTGAATGTAGAAAAAAAAGAAAACGGTGGAATGGCACATGAGGATTTTGGTTTTCACAAACGTCACCATCAGCTGACTGAAAAGGCAATAAATGATGCAAATAAATTGAAAGCGATACTTCTCTGCGCGCAAAACTAAAGATGCCACATAATGCATCGCGAGATGAATTGATATGAGAGTCGACCCTTCGCAAAAGTTAAAATTTATAGTCTAAGAAAATTGAGAACCGAATTGCACCCTCATTCGGGTTGCATGTTTGCACACAAAATATGGAGACGACGACCAGGTCATGCGGAACACAAGTTCAGAAGCCTGTACCATCCGAAAGTAAATAAATTATAAGAACAAACTAGAAACAATAGTGTATGTATGCAACAGCAACATTCCTTTCTACAGATTTGTAGGAATGTAATATAATCTACTGTGGATTTTACAGTCAATTCTTACCACAAAAACGCATGGCAGAAACGCATGCACTAAATCCATGAATGAATAACAATTTCGTTAAATGAGATATTAGAATTATGAAATTAATGTCAAACAGTTATTGACCATTTCGATCATACAATGAAGAACTGTTAATATAAGACGTAATTACTGGCCACTCACCAGCAGAATTCCTTCTGTCCTAAGACTGAAATCCTTTGCCACGTGAATGACTTGCTAAGACACGAATAGGAGTACTGATAATATACTACTTCTATCTTGATAGCTACCGTCCCAAAACAACGCAACGGTACGGATACCTCAGTGCTAACAACTGCTGCAAAAGTTGCCGCGTTGCACGAGCTGCCATCCAGATTTCTTCCAAGCTCGCATCGCTTTCATAATTTTTAAAGTGCCACACGGACATGGCATAGCTACCTAGCGACGCTTGCAGTCAGGGACTAGTTCACAAAAACTACACTTTACTCGCACTGTATGCGCTTATCCAATGGATCCGAAATACATGATAATGGCAGGTATGAGATACACTGTGACGGCTTTAGTGAAAGTCATGTCTTCCTTGGCCACCCCAGATGGGGGATTAACATTGGGGTGGATATCGGGATCGCTGTAATGTGGTGGTCGATCGGGGCGATATGGAGAATCGTAATTTCGGTTTCGGTGGGTGGAATAATCGTTATCTCGAGTTCCCGAGCCTTCGTAAGGGTTATCGTAACGTGGGTAGCTGCCTCCGCCTCTGGACATGTCGTTGCCGTGGTGATAATTATTGCGCCGAGTGGTATGATCGCCGTAGCCGTTCAAGCCGTCGCCGGAACTCGCTCCGTTGTATCCGTCCTCGTCGTCAGGAGGGAAGTTACGGTCCATGGACGTAATGCTGGGACGGTTACTGTTACGGTCACGACCACGAGGCGACCCGTGCACGGTTTCATCGTCACCCCAGCCATCATCGTCAGCCCAGTCACCGCTGCCACTGCCATGGTCGCTCATCGAGTAAAGGGAGTCATCGTTGACACGTTGCTCTGCACAAATATATCAAATATAAGAATTTCGAACCTCAATTAAAGCGAATGAAGAGCCTAGGTTACCAAAAACTTAGCATTATTGGGCATCCAAAAAATTTTACTACAGCAAAATAACTGGTAGGGGAGTGCAGAAAAAACATTCAAAATTGCAACAACCCTTTGACCCCAGATACGAAGAGTGAACTAAAACTTAACTCCAAACCTAATTAGGAGGAGAGGAAACGCGAAGTAGGAAAGCCCACGCAGAGCACGAAATTCAGCTCCTAAGTTTCCTTCAATTAATTATTTTGAACAAAGGTACTTCTTACTGTAAAAAGTAAAGGGACATCAAATCTCAGAAGGGCATAAATTCTAATCGAATTTTGTTAAATCGACCGTTTGAGGTGTAAGTAAATTCTCAAAAAATGTAAGATCGGGGTTGGCAAAAAAATCGGCATCAGCACCTTTCTACACAAATTTAATACATACAACGTGTACAAACAGCTACGTATCAAAAAAGACGAAGCATGGAAAGAGAACAGCGACAGAGATGGAGGATACCGTACAAGAGATACTTTCGTGCCACGCCGGCCGCCCCTATAAAGACGCAAGAGATGGAAGAGCAAGAAATTTTGCGGAAAACACGCAGCCGCATCCGCATTCTATGTGACAAATTCATCATATAGAATGGGAGAATGACATAAACGAATTATAATTTGTTTTAGTGCCCTTAGTTGCTAGCGCTTCAGATCGAGCTATCTCGAGCCGAATGTCGCGTTGGTCGTCATGGACTAAGATTTGGGTACATCACATGTTTTATGGTATATCACATGCCGGGTTATATGCTGTCGAACATATTTACCGCCCTTAAGTATTCAATGAGTCTAGGCAATCCATACAATTATGTGCAGGCGTGCGTTCCATGAGGTGGCCAAGGGTGATTCTGGTATGTCCGATGCGAAGGCGGGTGAGGCATGCCTCCACCCGGCACACGTGGTGAGACGAGGACGGCCAATGCCTTACACACTCTTCAATTTTTCGGAGTTTGTTATTTTCGAGGCGCGTCCATTCTCCCTGCCACTCATCCAGTAGTCTCTTGCGGAAGATATGGTAATGATCCCGGTAGGAAACTTCCATCATTCCAATGTGGCGTCTCTTCAGGCGTACACTGAGTCGGATAAGCCATCTATGTATGGCGGTCGCCAGGGGATGCGGCGAGTTGTAATGTAATAGCGCTTGGATAGCACTAGTCGCTGAAGTTGCGAATTATAGGAGAGTGGTTCAAAGAAAATAGTGCTCGGAATGCAAAACCAACATGGAAGCAAAGACACGCGCCCTACGAGCTCGATTCAGCAATTTACATAAGATTAATCGAATGAAGTTCATCTAACAATTTTCGATAGTGATAGCATTTGTCCGGCGCAGAGGACAGTAAAGCAAGCAGTTGAGGTCGTACCCTCGAGGTAAGCGATGTCCTGGCCGTTAGCAGCGGCCTGCAGCAGACGTGTGATGCCCTGCAGGCGATACGTCTGCTCGTGAACGCCGGCGTGTGGAGGAGGAGGCTTTAGTTCCGGCAGCGGCGAGTCTGCTGACCTGTGCAAATTACATAGTTCTAGTTAGGTACTCATAGTTCTAATTAGGTACCTCTCGAATAGTTAGGTACTCATAGTTCTAGTTAGGGACCTCTCGAATAGTTAGGTACTCATAGTTCTAGTTAGGTACCTCTCGAATAGTTAGGTACTCATAGTTCTAGTTAGGGACCACTCGAATAGTTAGGTACTCATAGTTCTAGTTAGGCACCTCTCGAATAGTTAGGTACTCATAGTTCTAGTTAGGTGCCAAACGCAAATTAAATTTCCAATACATGCCTAATAGAGATACAATAAATTTGTAGGAAGTAAAGTTCTCCCAACAGACGCAGAACTTCACTAAATAATAACGAGTCTGGACAGCGGCTCGTACCTGCCACGGTGCGTGCCCATCCAACACGAGGAGTCCTGGTCGCTGGCGATCTCGCCGCACAGCTGAGGGCTCAGCTCCTCGAGGAATTGCCGGGAGTTCTCCAGCTGCACAACGAGAATCACAATGAGCAACGAACGCAGTAATTCATCAGCTATCAACTGAACTCCCTGTTTCCGGCGAGAACCACTGAGAACATATGGTAGAATATTCACATTTATCTCTCTCAGAATTGAATGGTCGAATTATCAGACAACTGCACATTTTAATTATCTTTAACACAATTGTAATAATTGGAGCAACAAGTACTTTGTTTGAATTCTGTTTATTAAATAATATGCATAGATAACCTTTAAAATATTTCCTTATTTTAGTTTTCGAAAGATTAAATCATGCAAATACTAGCGCTCTCTAGGTTTTATATTCACGGTTATAAAAGCAGCCTGTATCACACACCTTAGTCTTGATCTCCCTGATGAGCGTGTTGAGCGAGGGCGTGTTGGCACCGCGACCTTCAGGACCACTGAAGTCCAACTTCTCCAGCTGCAGCTCTCCACCGCCGCCTCTCACGCCTCCAGCCTCGCCACGGCGACGGCCACCATTCGCCACCTTGCGGCGGCCACTACCAACACGGCGTTGTCCTCCGCCAGGGCGCTGCTTGGCACCATCAGGTCTAACAGGTCGCTGCCGACCACCCTCAGGGGCACTGCTATTGAGTCGGTTACGACGACGTCCTGGTCGTTCATTAGAAGTGACGCTGTTGTTGGAACTCTCTTCACCCCGCTGGGCGTTCCTCTTGTTTACGTTCAGGCTCTCGTGGTCGTCAACACTTGGCAAGTCCTCAGGGTTCACAGCAACGGGAGAAGCTGCTGAAGTTTCGTCCGTGTCTCGCCGAGATCGACCGAGAGACGGCTGACCACAGCCTTGGAAAATCTGTCCCACAAAAGACACAAGTTATAACAAAGGTTGATATCAGTAAAGTTCACTCCTCACGACCACGCATGTCACGGGTCCCGGTGAGCACAGTTCATAATTTCCTCACTACTGCTGTTCTGGGCCTATACTTTCAAAAAAAGTTAAGAGATCGTAACTTCATCAGCCAATTATTGACGGCCTTTCCAGCAAAATCCACCAATCATAGATAAGAAAATAGAGCGTAAGGACTTACGGTAGCTTAGCGAGTTTTGAAAGCATGGCCCATGGTTCTTAAGTTTATTGGCTTTCGAAAGCCACAAGTAGAGCTATACTTAATTGTGCAGACTATTGTGGTAACTATTTAAACTCAAGTACGGAAACAATCACCTAAAATTTACGACACACAAAGTA
Organism: Hyalella azteca; assembly: GCF_000764305.2. Classification (NCBI taxonomy): domain Eukaryota; kingdom Metazoa; phylum Arthropoda; class Malacostraca; order Amphipoda; family Hyalellidae; genus Hyalella; species Hyalella azteca. Next base: position 278 of record NW_025938988.1, on the reverse strand, counting down.
GCAGATGCAGGCAGTTAATGGAAGAGTTACGCACCATGTTGGAGATATTGGCACCGGCAAGCTGGAAGTTCATGACTGCGTCAGAGATCTGCAAGTTGATGGGGCGTACGACGTTCTCGATGTTGAACGGGTTGAGTAGCCGGTCACCCACCGTCACCATGGCGTCTGCGAACACAAGTCATGTCTCAAGATTGGGATCTACCATGAGGGTACTGAAAATACTGGGAGACGTACGTAATATCAATATGAAATGCAACTGCTCATTGCAATCACGCAAA
>NW_025938987.1:0-363 GCF_000764305.2 Hyalella azteca | reverse complement strand
CAAGTGATGTATCAGCAAGTGATGTATCAGCAAGTGATGTATCATCAAACATGTACAATGATGTACGTGTTTCCAGCACAACGTTGTGTTCATTTGAATCGTGAACCCGACAATAATTGTTTATATAACAAAGTTATTTTAGGATTATAATAGGAAAAGTTCAGTTAATACCGGTCGGCAAATATAACAAGTATATCTTCAATGTTCTTCTGCGGTAAGTATTAGTAAAAATTATTAGGTAACTCTTGCGCTGTAATTACTAATATTACTTACGCTGTGTTGCACTAATATTACTTACGCTGTGTTGGACTAATATTACTTACGCTGTGTTGGACTAACATTACTTACGCTGTGTTGGACTAA
>NW_025938986.1:0-1608 GCF_000764305.2 Hyalella azteca | reverse complement strand
AAGTTCGACACAGTCGTGTACACGCTGGACTGGCATACCACGGACCACGTCTCATTCCTGGACAACGTCACTCTTAGGACTTTGCACGAGACGAATAAGGTATGATTATCATGTTTATTTATTATATTATAATATCTCTTTAGTATATTGTTATAAATTATAGTATTTATTCGATATAATTATTAGGCTATTATAACAGGCCATGGGCCTATTTCTTCAACGCTATTCTATTCTATTCTATTTTATCCTTGGACAACGTCACTCTTATAGGAAGTTGCACGATACCAATAAGGTATGATTATTATGTTGATATTTATTATATTATAAAATAGGATTATTATATTGTTATTGATTATAATATTTATGCGACATACTTATAAGGTTANTGATTATTAGTATTTTAATATTGATCATATTATTAATATGACATGATTATTAGGTCACAATTCGATAATGGTCCTTTATACTTGTGTTCCGATTTAGTTTTTAAAGAGTAGTTGATGATGCATTTTGAGAGATTCTTCTAAATTATCAAAACAGAACATACAAAATCTGACAAATAACCCTTGGTGTCAAATGATTTTTTGTCCGTCGAATTTTGTTTACGACTTTCTGTGCAGTCATTGGAGCATACGCACAAAGGTTGATATTTTACGTTTATTTTAATAATGCACTAAAACGAAGTTAAGGAGTTTCAACTCAACAAAGCTGGAAGCTGTAATTTTAACTCATACATTAACACATCTCGGCGTCAGCAACGAAGATCTGGAGTCGTGGGTGGAAGATATATACTAATGTATAATTTGGTCAAAAGAACCTTCATTTTTAACCAAATTAGTCTTAATGAAGGGATCTACCCTAAAAAGAATATAATGATTATGATAATGAAAAGAATGTAATGATTGTATCGCCGATAGCTGCCATGCGTCGCGTGTGGGGGATATTTTATAATGTATAATTTCGTTTTAAGGATGCCGTTTTTATTGAGAATCTCTTATTGATCTTATTTTTTACCAAGCTTGTCTAAATGAATGACTATTTCCTAAATATGATATATAATGATGCTATATATTGATTGCGCTCGCCGCCTGGTGTCATGGGTGAAGAGAAAGAAATATTATATCGCCACTATAGCTATCATGTGTCGCGACCAAACGGTATACCGGTATACTAATCTATATCAAGAAAGATATATTATATCTCCAGTATAGCTATCACGTATCTCGACCAAACGGTATATGCTAATGTACAGGTATATCAAGAAAGATATATTATATCTCCAGTATAGCTATCATGTGTCGCGACCAAACGGTATATGCTAATGTACAGGTATATCAAGAATGATATATTATATCGCCACTATCGCAGTCATGTGTCGTGGCCAAACGGTATTACTAATTTATAACGAGAACGATATATTATATCGCCACTATAGCAGTCAAGTGTCACGACCGGAGGGTATATAATAACGTATAACGATATTTAATATGGGTACAATAATGCATAACGATATATTATATTATATATATTATTATAACGATATATTTACATGCAGGTGGCACCGGAAGACGCGAAGGTGTACGACGTGATCGTATTTGACGTGCACCG
>NW_025938985.1:0-37101 GCF_000764305.2 Hyalella azteca | reverse complement strand
GGAGGGGGTACTCTGACAGGCTTTAAATAATAGCTTATTTTCGTGGGTCACATTTTTAATTTTTTAACCTATTAGATATGCAAACTTTTTAAATCTTTCTATTGTATTATGTAGCCTCAGTATTAGGCCTTTAATGCCCATTGACAAAATTTTTCTATGTCAAATAGTTTTTGATTTGTGGGGGTTTTTGTAAAAAAAACGAAAAGTGGTCTAAGTTACCCCGCCGGTCTAAGACTCTAAGTTACCCCATTTTAAGGTACTGGCCGTACTGCAGTGGAAGTATGGTCAAGGTCAAAAGATGCTTTTCTTTTTCGGTCTTCTGGAATTGAAGGCTCAATGACATCATTGCTCTCTGTCTGCATTGTTGCGCCATCCGGTCCATCCCAGTCACTGTCTGCTAGGATCACTGCAAGTGCAAGCTGAGAGGCACTGAGTTCACTCTCTAAGTTTTGGGAGTTCCCAGGCGGGCCAGGAGCTTGAAAGCCATCTTTTTCGGGAAGAGACATGATTCGGAAGCAGATGGTTTGCTTCGGCTACTACACCTCGCTTCACAACACTACAGTGACTACACTTCACGACACCACACTTCAATACACAGCTACCCGTTTTCTGGGCTCTGCGTCACAACCGGCTTTTTAAGGAGAGTTATACACCACACGTCTTACTTCGACGAGTGACCAAACGAGACTCCCCCTAGAGTTTGGAAACGCCGTGTGGTCACCGAAACTTGGAAAGGACAAAAATGTAGTAGAGTGTTCAAAGACGTGCAACAAGGATAATTCCAGTCTAAAAAAGCAAGTCTTGTGAAGAAAGGTTGAAGATTATGAAGCTTCCCAGTATGTGTTATCGACGTCTGCGTAGTAACCTCATTGAAGTTTACAAGTATAGGTACTCATGGTTTATCATGGTTTATACAAGGTCCCAGAAGGATTACTAGAATTTGAAATAAGAATCAGCACCAATTGCCACAGCCAAAAACTAAAAAACTACGGTGCAACTCATCCACGCGACAACACTTCTTCTCGCTTCGAGTCACCGACATGTGGAACAGCCTTCCTGATGATATTGTTAACTCTCCGAGTATGAACGCGTTCAAGAACAGGAACAGACTTGACAAGGCCATACAGGAGCATATGTTTAGCTTTGAAATACCTAGTACCTTACGGAACAACTGATAATCTAGAAACGATTTCAACCCACCGTCCGTTGAAAATATTTGATAAAAATGCCTGTTTTTAGATCTGTGAACTAGTCACGAAAAGTACAAGAACCGGCGACAGGCCTATTCTTCAACGCCGAAGATACTATGTTGTACTGTATGAAGCAGCATGTTTTGTGTTCATTTATCCGCATTGACCATTGCGAAGAGCGTTGAGTTGGATTAATAACCGTATTAAACTCGCCAAGAGCGCTCCATATACGACCGTGCAGAAGATACCGGAAATATTCAGAGGCGTCGGACTCCGTAGCTCCCAAGGCGCGAGTCGACGGATCTTTCGGATGTCAAGCGGGTGCAACTGTGCAAGAATGCCAATACTTTCATTTACAATACAATTTTTTATTAATTCTTCATGGAAAACTTACTTTGGCTGAGTGATTTACAATCAGATCAAAAGTAACAATTCAAACGCGAATTTCCGAAAAACGAAGCTTGTTGAAAGTTTCGCACGCTTGTCAGGTAAGCCCGTAGCTGCTGATAACTTGTTTTAAAATGTTTCAAATGATGGTGATAACAAAAGTGCTCTTAAACTAATTATACAGGGCAAATGATTAAAAAAATTCTAAAATAGTCCAGACAAAATTTACAGTGAATTTTGATCCCGAAAACCTTTTAGGATGGCACAATTGATTTATGTTCGAAAATAAGTAAGTTCAAAAAGGCAGTGAATGCAAACTAATAGGAGAGTAATATCTTTATTCGAATAGGCAAAATACAATTTGTAACTCAACACAAATATACAATATCACATATGCCACCTGCACAGGCGTGGCACGCAGAGGATGCTCCACAATAACTAGTGACTCCATACCTCCTTCCTACAGCCTATGCATACATAACAATGGTGAGATTCTCGGAATGACGAAACAAATTCCACATACAAATTTTATTGTCACAGAAATAATTGGAAAAGCAAGAATCATAACGAGATCCGTACTTATAGTGTAACATTGAGTCATTCGTGTCAGGTTAAGAGTTATCATCACCTACTACTTAATATTTCCAATTATATATCTTCAAATTCTCGAGTTTATAATGCACTTTTCGTATTAAGGTAATTACGATAATTAAAATAAAAAACGGTTACTATAATTCAAAATAGAGAGTCTTTGGTTTACAGATTAGCTTAGTCGGGAAAAGGAATTTCTATTTTAAAACCATAAAAATACGCTGGAAGAACTAGACACCCTAGATAATAGGAAAAAACGTAATTATTCACCAATTCACACATATCTCGTTGAAGAAAACGCCTGCAATATACGAGGCTGAAGGCCCAACAAACATCTTAAAAATTCACAAGAAGACGCAATCTGTTGGACAAAAATTACTTTGCCGGTAATGGAAAAGTGTGTTGGAATAAAGAAGTCGGACTTGAAGACTGCCTATGTAATGTGATGGCGTTTAATCACATGAAACTGAACTTGAAAACGCAAATTTATCTCTACGTTGGACGCATTTTTACTTGTAACAAGTGACACTAGCCGCGGGACATGTTAAAGTTAGCTTCGTAGGAACTGGATTTACTAAAACGAGTGTAAGTAAAACTACGGGACAGGAAGCCTTTAAATTCGAATTCGCTATTGGTAAGAATTTTGATATAAAGTTACAATAAATGCTCGAGACTTTAACATTTTAGAACCTACTTTTTTGAGCACTGCATAACTAAATGATATAATGACAGGGCGGAATGCGCACGTTAAATTTCACAATCTTGACCATTTATTGTGAGATTAAATCAACATTGCACCAAAAATAAATGGTATAATCGTTCACCGCAAGTTGTGCTTTTGAAAGAAGACATATCGTACCGATAGAAGACATATCGTAACTCGCTGATAGCGATATACAACTGCAATATAACAGCGTCTGTTATAATATCAATTGAAAGTTACATATGGGACTAACAGTTTATGATAAATTAAAATATAGTACTTGCGCGTACGACACCACACGACTCCTATGCAGTGCCATCCGATTGCTAAAAAATAAATCGTGTCGATTAGGTATGTAGAGTAGCTCCCTCTTTGAAAAATTCTTACCATTAGAGATGACACATCAGTGGCATCAATGTAGGTGATATTAATTTATCTTCAGTGTGATTCTTCAAAATAACGGTTGTGTTAAGCAGCTAGTCGTTGACAAAAGTGAAATCAAACAATGTTATGGCCCTTCTAAAGTCGGTTTCTGTAACCCGCGAGCTTACAAACTCATTTTTAATGGAAGTAGTGTACAGAAAACAAGTGATACATTAAGAAAAATTAGAAAAAGATTAGATCAAACAATTTCTTCCTCTTCTACCGCAAGAAACTACCTTGAACTCTGTCACCGGGTCATTAAATACTATTCAACAAGTGCAATTTTCTTCTTGTCTTGTGACGCTTTTCTTGACACCAGCATTGATTATCATCATTAAAAACAATACAATTCAAGAATGTTATCAGACTAGTGAGAACTTGACATACTCAGCACACTTAATACTCAACACCAGGTTCCGACTAACGCCCAAACCTATTTAATGACAAATAATATTTGGCGGAATAATAACAAATTTTACAATATTTAATGCCTAAAGAATCCATAAATTTCGAAATAATAAAATAGCACCATCAAATGTAGCAACTAAATTGACAGACTAGATGCCATCAGACATCCGCTTTTAAATGAGATACATGCGATATGAATGAAACACCAGAGTAAAGTTTTAGATTTACCTTAAAATAATACAAGCTTTCAAAATGAGTTTCAATCACGATGCTAGCTTAAGCAAATCAAGTTTAATTAAAGTGTCTTCATATTATTCTATTATAGTACCTCTAATAGTACAGCAGCCTGAATTATTTCACTAAACTTCCTATGCAGAAATGGACGTAAAATTTTTTGGACTTGGATCTGAAACAATGCACATTTTGGTGACACTAATCCTTATAAAATGAAATAATAAACGCATAACATTGATATTAATAATAATTGATATATATTATAGATTAGGAATTGATTCACATGCACGAGTACACATATGCTGTAAATATTGTACAAGTCCTCCAAATGCAGTCGAGACTGCATAACTACAAGCTCATAACTCGTAAGTACGATAGGTTTCATCCATTCCATATCTCGTGAAAGAAAAAAATTCGCTGCATTACTTGCAATCTACAGTTTTAAATGAACATGGTGTGATTTTTCAAGCAAGCAGCTCTAACACTGGGGCAGCTCTAACTGTAACCACTGGGCAGGGTGGCCCAGTGGTTACAGTTCAGAGTACCAAGATTGGCGCAGAGAGGTACGGGTTCGATCCCAGCTCTGTGCGCCAGTTTCTGGTCAGAATCGGCGAGGAGGCCGGGCGGTTAAGCACAGCAGAATTGGAGCAGTGAGTTGCGAGTTCGAGACCGCAAAATGCTGCGAATGTTCTGCGATGTTAAGAATCGGCGACAGGCCTACGGCCTAATAACGTTGAAACCGCTATTATATTATTATATATTATATTATATTATATATATTATTATTATATATTATATAACACGAATCAAGGGATTTCGTGAACTAGTCTAGGAACTAGGATTTTTCGTACGTATAGAGTAAAGGTAGAAGCTGAATGTACATTCGTAATAAAATTTAATTCACCTCACGCCCTCTGAGTTCAACCTCCAAATAGCTAAAAAAAACCTTTCATTCTTAGCGATTAGGAATCACAACACAAAATTGCGATACTCAAGTGGATCAGAGATTTTCTAGTATGGAGGCGACAACGTGTCAGTATTAATGGGTCCGTACTCCGTATCAGACTGGGCTTCAGTGCGCAGCGGTGTGCCACAAGGAAGCGTTCTCGGGCCTATTCTATTCGTTGCGTTTATAAACGATCTGACAGAAGCTGTGTCTAGCGTTTGCTCGATGTATGCTGACGACACAAAAATTTATAATACAGTGAAGAATACGTCGCAAACAGTACAGTTACAAGGTGATCTTGACAGGCTGATTGACTGGGCTGATAAGTGGCAGCTGCGTTTTAACGCTGACAAATGTAAAGTTATCCACCTTGGCAAGAATAATGAACAGCAAGATTACAGCACGAGAAGACACGGTTGCAAAGACAGAGTGATGATGTCGAAGTCGACAATGGAAAAATATTTAGGAGTTAATATCGACAATGAGTTGAAATTTTCTAAGCATATTGAAGGTCAAGTTAATAAAGCCAATAAACGACTAGGACTGATCAGACGCTCTTTCGAGTTCCTAGAGGCAGAAGCGATGAAGCAGTTGTTTGTTGCTGTCGTGCGCCTGAACCTAGAGTTGGGAAACTTCGTGTGGTCTCCGAAATTTGAAAAGGACAAAAATTTAGTAGAGAGTGTTGAAAGGCGCGCGACAAGGATAGTTCCGGGCTTGAAAGGCAAGTCCTATGAGGAAAGATTAAAGTCCTATTAAAGATTAAAGTCCTATTTCCTCAATGCCGACACTTCTATTCTATTAAATTTCTTGACTTGCTACAGCCTTTCTTCGACTGTGAGGCATAAGGTAACAATTGAAAATATACAAAGCCAGTAATAATTTAATCAGCTGTACCTATGGCGAAATCTTCGAGAGATGCGCGAGTTGCTTTGCAGCCGCTGTCATACGTGGAGTCGGCGGATTCACTTTTTCATTCAGATCGTTGTAAAAGAGGCGTTCTTTCAGAAAAATCTTCGTCCGGGTAGTTGCGGTAGTAGCAGGATAGAATGATTGTGACAATGGCCACAAATAGGTGAAGTAGAGCAATGATGGAGGTGCCCCAACCAAAGCCAATGGTGTCAAACATGACCCCGGCGATGGATGGCCCGATGAAGCCGCCAAGCGCAAAAGAAGAACTCCAGAGTCCGGACACTAGTCCGTATGTTGTGAGATCGTCCGGGAGCCCAGCCTCGAGAGCTTCCTTATGCGTCCCGCTGAAACTGGCCACCAACTCGGCCCCGAAGCCAAAGCCATGAACCACCAAGGCACAGATGCACAGAGGTAAGCTGTTTTTTATTGGTAGAATGGGAGAAGGACCCAACAGCAGGAAAGCCACTGCGGCTGTTAAAGCCCCAATCGTTGTAGCAGCTCGCTCGGGAAGACATTTGTCGCATAAACGGCCCCAAAGCTGCGCAGAAACGGAGTACGAGAAGCCGTCTATAACGAAGATTAGGCTGATCTCCAGAGGAGTGAGGTTCCACGGACGTATGTGGGGCTCCAGAGTTGAAAACAAGAAGCCAATGCTGATAGACCCCGACATTGTTGTGAAGGCGTAAAGGAATATTTTTGGTTTCTTCATAAGCGAAAACACCGAGTATCTTGAAGTTGGTCTGGTGAGACTACCTTCAACAGGTAAGAAGTACCACACAATGGCCGCTGCGACCATCAAAACGCTGCCTAGCACCACAAAGGGCAGAGTGAAGCCTCCCAACTCGTACAGAGCGCCTCCGACTGTGGGTCCCGCTATCAAACCAAGCGCGAAGAAAGTTTCGAGAGTGGCAAAAGCAGAAGCAACATTCAAGGGGAATTCCTGCGCTGTAATGCTATAAGCTGTGGTGCTGAAGGCGGCCCCACCCAGCGCTTCCATTATCCGAATGATGAACGAGAAAGTTAAGAAAACAGTAGGTCCGCTCATTCGGTTAAGAAATCCAAATAAAATGCACGATACTGAAACAGTAAAAATTCCAGCATTTTTCATAAAGTTGACCCCTATTCTCTCCAAGAACTGTCCGTATATTGGACACACAGTAAACACCACCAGTTGGAAAACTGCAAACACGAAACTGTACTGCGTGGCTGTGGCACCTTTCTTCTCAGCTTCATGTGGGTAGAATGGTGCCTGAATTGAAAAGCACACTCCATTACAGAACTGTGCAATGCAGAACACGATGAGCGTTAACCACTGCTTACGGGTGTAGTTTCCCATCGTGGATGCATTCACTCTCTCAGACTCGAGGAATCGGCGTCACTGCAATGCGTCTATCAGCACTTTATCAAAATGTGTGCCTCACTCCCTAGCTTTGTAGAAAACAATTTAAGACGCTAAACCAGCTATCCGATTTACGTGAATCCTCTAAAGACGTTCAAATACATGGAATTTAGTGCGGCGAAGTCAGGCCAAACAACCCGCGAGGACAGACTGTCTTCACAGGAGCAGACACATGTGCTGTGCACTGCGCAGTCGACCAAGGTTCCCAGATGGAGCTAAGAGAAAAAAGTCAATTTAGCTCACAAAAAGGCCAAAAAAGGCCCCATTTGAAATCAATAAGAAATATTTAAATTTAAGGTAGTTCTAACCATTTGCAGTGCATGCATTTACCCTCGAAGCTTTCAGACAGCAAAAAATACACAAATTTTACCAAAATTTCCAATGAATTACCGTCAATGCTACATAACGTGCCAGCCTGCGGCGAATTGCAAGTCACTCGCCGATCGCAAATATAACCGTATAATACTGGTCAGAACTATGATATTTAGGATTCGATTGCACCTAACGGCTATTAAACTTTTCGATCGCATTAGAGAGTTTTGTCTCAGTTTTGCCAACAAAATAGTTAGTGAACAATTCAAACTCATTTCTGCGGTAGAAAGATTATGGGGTCCTTGCAAGGCTAAGGTAAATATTAAAAGTCAATCCTATAAATTTATCACAACTTTTGAATGCGTAGAAAAAAATATATTGCCCATCAAAATAGGAGAGGAGTATATATTATATTTATTCAAAGTGAAATTTGGTAGTGACTCACACCAGAAGGCTGAATGTATGGAGAAACAGTGCTGTAACCTCAAAAATTAGTGCTGAATTTACTACTCTTTAGAAGTGAAAACTATACTCGATTATACGCGCTCTCAGCTCTGTCATCAATGGTTATTAATGCGAGTCTGCAACTGGATATGGTCTCATGGTTCAACCGAAGTGTTGCCCGGATTAGGGGATTAGGCGGCACTCGCTAGTGTTGCCACTTAAACCAGAGTGTTGACACAGTTAAGTGTCGAAATTTGAGTGCACTCGTATTGGGCAAAACTAAATTTGGGTGTACTCGTCTTGAACAAAATTGAAGAACAAAATTATTACCAAAAAAGCCGAGAAATAAATTTTTCGTAAATAAAAGGCCCAAAACGGACAAAAAGGCCAAATAAAATTTTGTCCGGCCTCTGCATTTAAAAAAAGGCCGCATTTAGGAAATTTGGCCTGAAAAAGGCTCATCTGGCAACACTGCCAGTGGGTCGACTGGACTCGGGAGCCAAGGTTGGAGCCTTGGAGTTCTCTCGCCCACCCCCTTCCGCACGCCCAAGTGCGGCTGTTGTCTGTTGCCAAGCAGGTTTGCAAACACTGTGATACACACAGGAAAAGGCCACAATTGGGGGATTGCTGTGTGTAGTAGGAAATGTGTGGCAAGAAGAAGAAGAGAGAAAAAGAAAAAAAAAAAGTAAAAATACGTATAGCGGCTGATCTGGCTCGTGGAGGTGGGGTGATGTGGAGGTGGGACGCTCTGCAGTAGGATTACTATGCAGGCAACAAAGCACATGCACGTTAATAAAAATATGAAAAATACTTGAGCAAATGAAGAGCAGGCGGAATTTGTCGGCAAAAATAAAAGAAATGTGTTCATGACTTCATTTATACTTGTACGAACAGGAATGTAAGATGGGCGAGTATCACAGAGGTGGAAATACAATGCAAATTCAGCTGCTCAGAATAAAGGTGCTTATACGCATTGCTTGCATTCGCTTCGAGTACTCGCAGTCCGAATATTGTTATTATTTAATAACATTGTTATTATTATTATTATTATTGAATATTGTGATGATTTATTCTTCGGATTCGAGTAGCTGATGCATTGGCGCCCGAAGCAGTGCAAGTTATGTGCGGCAGCGTTGCCGCAGCATTTAAAAAAACTAAAAACGAGTTTTTTATATACTAAAATAAATCAAAAAATAATTCTTTTAATATAAATAAAAGAAATTCGTTGTACATGTGTAACATCGGAGACACTGGCCTTTTTAGAAGTGCTGTCTTCAAAAAGTAAATTTTAAACGCATATTTTTAAAAAATAGTTTCAAGACTAACAGAAGCTCCGATACTGGAAAGAAGTTTTCATAACTGAATATCAGAATGATTCATGCACACAGTACTTGTGCTTCTTAATGCACCGCAACGTTATTAATAGGTGGTTAAACATCCGCAAATATCACTAAATGTTAATTTCAATTTAATTTTCATTGTAAAACGCGGGCTCCAACATGAATTTATCTGTATATATGGTAGTTTTTCGCCAAACGAAGTTCTGCATAGCTCAATACGTTAAGATACTAATAAATATTTGAACATATTGTTAATGTATTAAGAAAATATTAGCACAAAGATCGTTCAGGTCTTTCGCATCTCGACCCACCAAAGAATTGCACAAGAAGATGGTTCTTACAACGCAATTCCTTACAGTGTGCATAGCTGCATACGCAAATAAGGTGTCAGATTGCCTCTCACCAAAGATTGTCATGATTGTGTCTCACCAAAGATTGTCATGATTGCCTCTCACCAAAGTTGTCATGATTGCCTCTCACCAAAGATTGCCATGTTTTTGTCTCACCAAAGATACTAAAAATGTAACTCAGTACTCACTGCAGTGAGTGACAGAGAGCGCATTTTCTCGTCGACGAAAACATGAAGTCAATGACGGACAGACAGACGGGCAGAAGGACGGACGGACAGATGGACATGGCGAGCACAAAAGTGCATTTTTTTCAAAAATGAGAAAATGCGCCAAAAAATAAAACAGCGAAAAGAAATCATGTCAAGACAACGTAATGATTATGCAAAATGATCTTACTAAAACTTTGCGCAAGCACGATTTTAGCACGTGTCACTGAAAGTTCCATTAAACGCTTATGGCTACATCGATCTGTCTGATTTTTGGTGGAGAGATGGAGAAAAACATAGGGAACAAATTCTGACCTTTCAAAATTTTTAACTCTATTACTTTTCGAGTTACAGCCTTTCAAAGTTGGGTATCGTTTATTTTGGGACACCCTGTATAATATTGTGACGACTGTTGCAGAGCGTATCAAAGATGACAAGATAAAACGGTTTTCGAAAACATTAAAAGTAAATTCATGATCAACATTGACTATTGCCCAGGGTCCTACTCGTCGTAGCAAGAGATATTAGAATGTACGTATAACTTACTTGACTTAGTTGACTAGCAACTTCAGTACGGAAGAGGTTTACATTAGCATACGCCAAACTCGTTTTTTAATTCCAAACTGGTTATAAGAAAATACATTATTTGAAGGCTAACTGATATAAGTAGTAGTAATAGTAGTAGTAGTAGTAGTAGTAGTAGTAGTAGTAGTAGTAGTATAATGATTTACTAGCTCTTCAGCTATCTGCTATCAAGCTATTTCGCACCGGAGGTCAAAATATAACATCGCCAGCGAGGCGGAAGATCTCAATTATTCAAAAATCTCAAAATAATCATAAGCTACATGGGGCGGAAGGTCTCAGATGTCCAGCCCGCTGAAGCTGGCTCGAAAGAAGCAGCGTACGAAGTGACATCACTGACATGGAGGGACAGGTGACAAGAAGAGACAGGTGACAAGGAGGGACAGGTGACAAGGAGGGACAGGTGACAATCAGGTGAAAAGCAACAGAAACTAAGACACTCGAACATGAGGTCGCTGTCACGGGACGTCGGCCGCCCGCACGAGAGAGACAGAGAAGGGACATATAAAGAATCCTACCAACATAATAACTTAATGTAAGGAATCCTACCTATATAATAACTTAATGTAAGGAATCCTACCTACATAAAAACTTAACCCCACAACTGAGAGCCGCAGTCAGACACCGCAAGCTCAGCGGTGGGGCGCTCAGGAACAATCCCCCTAGAAGCGCGAAATCCCATAGGACTTCTGACGAGCACAGACACACGTCAGAAGTCCCCACTGAGAGGCTGATATAAATAACCTCATCGGATGATAAATATGTGTGAATACAGATAAAGATATTTTGAATCCTCTTTAGAATTAATTTAATAAAAGATTACCTAACACATTTTAAGAATATTCAACTGAATTAGAAAAATTTAAAACATCTGAGTCAATGGGTTGTGTAGAACTTCTAAGCTCCTGGTAAAATTCATCAAGCTAGCAGTAAATTAGCAGCAAGTATTCATAACATGGCGCTGCCAGTCTCTGTTCATCGTCAAGACGGGTCACACTTAAAAGCTCCGGTATTGCGTAAGCCAATGAATAAGAAACGTCCCGCAGTGACCATTGATGTCAGAGTTATCTCTGAGAATAAGAAGCAATAATTAAACAATAACAGTAATTCAAGTTGTGTTGACTTTCACTGAGATGGAACGTAGCTTCATCGCTATAAACCATACGTTGTAGAAATCCGTAATCATCCAGCATAAGTAGCATAACATCACAAACAATGCGCTCCACTTAGACATTAGGTTTTAGATCATGCACAAGTTGTTATCAAAAGAGCTTGTACAGTAAACGCTGTCGCATAACTTTCCATACAGTTGGTTGGAGTATGCCAAGTTCTCTACTAGCTCTATTGGTTCATTTACGTGGAGTGTGGACTGCGAACAAAACTTTCTTCAATTTGTCTTACGTCATCCTCAGAAACACGCGATCGCCCTGAGCTTTTCCTTTTACACACACTTCCAGTTTGTTTAAATTATTTACACCAACGGCTAATGTTTTTTATTGTCGGTGGTTCAATACCGAATTTGAGACGAAATGCCAGTTGCACTGTATCTTGCGACTAACTTTTAACAAACTTAAGTCAGCCATCTCACTGACAAATGACAGTGAAACTGAAACATACCCAAAGGCAGCTGGCTGGCGCGAGAACGCGATGCACATAACATATGTAGACATAAAAGTAACACAAGCGTGTTCAAGATAACGCAATGCACGCGTGTTGTACATATTCGCACATCGCATGCGTGTTAACAGAAAAACAATGTTCGTGTTAAATAGCATATTGAAGATAAAGCTGTTCACGCATGCGCTGCTGAAAACGGTTGTTGGCGGGCATTCGTAGCAAACCTATTGACATAAAAGTAACGCCAGTGTGTTGAAGATAACGCAATGCCTACGTGTTTTTCTATGCACACGCGAAGCAAGCGCGTTGACAGACACGCATTGCACGCATGTTGAATCTCATGCAACTCTCGCGTGAGCAATACGCACTCGATGCAAGCGTGTTGAAGATAACGCAATGAAAGCATGTTGACGTACACGCAATGCAGGCGTGTTGAAACGCTCGTTTCTTGATAAGTTCGTACCCATGCACAATGCACATGCAGCGTCATGACTAAAGGCAGGGGCTTGTCACGGTCACGCTAAGAACTCATTTCAGCTACTGAGCAAGGTGAGCCAATGGTGACTTGACCAGCCGCTGAATTCGTGTGTCATTTGACCCTTATATTTTTTACCATGGAACTACCGAAAGTAGCTCCTAGCTTCTGGCTGGGATGACATGGAAATTTTGACTGGGATGACATGGAAATTTTGACTGGGATGACATGGAAATTTTGACTGGGATGACATGGAAATTGCAGAGGAGCAACTTGTTCGAGATCTCGGAGTGTTGATGTGTACTGAAGCCACGTTCGATGAGAGGCCACTTTCGATGACCACATCGAGGAAATGGTTGCACGAGGCAGACAAAGAATGGAAAGGATCTGGCGGACATTTCGAACAAGAGAAGCAGCGTCAATGATTACACTCTTCTGAGCCCGAGTGTTCCCCAATCTTGAATGCGGCTTTAAGCTTTGGGTTCCGCTAAGGACGGGTGCGGTACGGACCTTTAGGTCCAGGATCAGCGGTATGAAGGAGTTAGACCTGAACTACTGGGAAAGGCTAAAACACCTGGGACTGTACTCATTGGAGAGGACAAGAGAAAGAGAGAGAGTATATCATACCATATACTTGGAAGATGATAACCGGACTGGCACCAAACTTTGAATGTGAGACTTCCAAAATTGTGACTTATTACAACAAAAGGAAGGGGAGACTTTGCAAAATTCCGTCATTTAATAACCGATCCGCGGCCAGAGTATAGATTCTTCGTAATGGATCACTGTCCGTGGCAGGACCGAGACTGTTTAATGCCTTGCCAAAGGTGCTGAAAGTAGGGGAGTTTACCTTTGCGACTTTCAAGAGACAACTGGATATGTTTCTGAAGAAGATCCCGGATTGTCCAGTTATGGGAAACTACCCTCAGCAAGTGACAAGCAACAGCATTTTGCATCAGCTGGTCCAAAGCAGGACAAATGGACGGAACACGTTCAGCATTGCATCCGGGACCCGAGGGCTGGGTGAAATGCCTGTCGACGACTTGAAGGCGGAGGACGACGAAGGACCATGGACATAAGCATGACAATGTACTGAGAAGTCCTAAACTCATCATAAGAACATAAGGCACATGCTAGCAAAGCAGGGTAAAAACAACGCAAAAAAGCACTTCATATTTTTATTAAATAACGTAGCTTGAACACACCCATATTACGGCAGCTCAGAGAGAGAAGATCAGGCTATACTTGTAATCAACACGCTTATTGAATGACATGCAGATATTTATTAACAGATTAATTATATGAACTTGCCACCAAGTTTATTAATAATAAGTGTTCATATTAAAGATCTTTTATTCAATTCTGATGGGAGTTTTCATCTCTGACAAAGCCTGAAAGCGAGTGATGAATTTCTTACACGGAGTAGCCCACATATAAGTTGATTTAAAGACTTACTATACGATTTAAAGACTTAGTATGCGATTTAAAGACTTAGTATACGTTATAATGACTTAATAGTACGATTTAAAGACTTATTATACGATTTAAAGACTTAATATACGTTATAATGACTTACGAGTACGATTTAATGACTTCCTGTACGATTTAAAGAATTATTATATATACTCGCATAATTGATGACGTAGGCAAATTTGCTACCGAATCTTTGGAACGAGTAGACATTTTTTGTTGACTCGAAGACATCTTGTAGAATTGTCATGGCTGCCGTCTTATGCCTTCTCAATGGTGTTAATCGGAAGACTGAATTCCATTAATTTGGGATGATCGGAAGACTGAATTTCAAGTCATTTGGGATGATCGGAAGACTTAACTCCCATTAATTTGGGATGATAGGAAGACTGATTTCAAGTTAAATTGTTAAGTTGGGATTATTGGAAGACTGAATTCCATTAATTTGGGATAATCGGAAGACTAAGTTCAGATTAAATTGAGATTACCGGAAGGCTGAATTTCCATTAATTTGGGATAATCGGAAAACTGAATTCCAGTTAATTAGGGATTATCGGAGGAGTAAATGCTAATTAATTTGTGATAATCGGAAGACTGAATTCCCATTAATTTGGGATAGCCGTAAGACTGAATTCCTGATAATCTGGGATTATCGGAAGATTAAATGCCTATATTAATTTGGGATAATCGGAAGACTGAATTCTCATTAATTTGGAACAATCTGAAGACTGCATTCGCATTAATTTGTGAATATTGGAAGACTGAATGTCTACTAGTTTTGTATAATCGGAAGACAGAATTCCCGTTAATTTGGGATAATCGGAAGACTGAATTCCCATTTACTTGGGATTATCGGAAGACTGGATGCCAACTAATTTTCGATAATCGAAAGACTGAATTCCCATTAATTTGGGACAATCAGAAAACTGATTTAATATTAATTCAAGACTATCGCAAGACCGTATGTCTATTTCCGGAAATATGCTAGACGCGCTTCTAAATACAGGCGTTTAATGGAAGACTGATCTCCCATTCAATGGAAATAATCGTACGACTGAGTTCACATTACATCAATGGCCATATTTCCATTGAGCAGCCAGGGAAATAGCCGACCATTAAAAAGTGTTTCATAAAATCATATATATAGCGACAACGTTGTGAACAGTGAGGTAATACTATAAAGATTACATTCTATATAAAGAATAAAATTAATAAGTACTTAATTGGGTTGATATCGCAATAGATAAAAATTGCAGTAGCAGGATACGCACGAGAAACATGTTAATTAGGAACCATCTTCTTTACAACATATTCATAGTGTAGATATGTTTTCTTCAACGCAATTCAAAGGATATGTTTTCTTTCAAAATTGTTTCATCTTTTTTATAATTATAATGGTTCTGTGTTCCATTGAACAAATTTTAAATGGAGATATGCTTTTTTTTGAGATATGCTATTTCAACACAATTACAGTAAAGATATGTATCATAATGGATACGTGCTGTTTTTAAATAACTATATTAGAGATAAATCATATTGACACAATTCCATGAAAGATAGACTTTTTTAACACAACTTTAGATAAACTGTTTAGCACGAGATAAACTGTTTAGAACGATTATATTTGCGATATATTTTAACAATCACTACGAAAAAAAAAAAGATTTTTGCTAATTTCAGTCAAGACGCGTTTTTTTTCTTTGAAACACAATCGTAATTGAGGCGGTCCAATATTATAATATGCTGTCCCATATAAGATTTGTAAAGGGTTCATAATATTGATGAAAATGGAGATATGTTCGTCTTAAAAACTTGATTCGTAAAAAGATATGTTTTCAATAGTAGTTTTGATAGAGACATGTTCATTGGACTCCATTAAAATTAAGATATGTCTTTTAAACTTGAGAGAAATAAAGAAAAGATGACAATTAGTATTTTCTAGTGATAAAAATATTTTGTCGAGCAATATACGTATAAGAATAGTTATGAATGATTGAAGCAATCACGCCTGCTGAAAGTAACACTTCATGAAAGTAACACTTCATGAAAGTAACACCTCATGAAAGTAACACCTCATGAAAGTGCTGAAAGTAACGCCTGCTGAAAGTAACGCCCGCTGAAAGTAACGCCCGCTGAAAGTAACGCTCTGAATGCTGTAAGATTGACGCCTGGCACGCAACTCAGCGGCAGCCTCTGAGACGCTGAGTCTCTGCAGACGACGATCCCGAGCCTTCGCTAAAATTATACCTAAATGAAAAATTAAGTTATGTAAATGTTTCGTATAAAAATTATAGAGCATTCATTTTGCGTGTTAATTATAAAATTCTTTACATATTTTAGATAAGATTTAGAAATCTTATAGATATTTGATAGGTTTATAGCATTGGATTACATGAAACAAATTGTTGTTTGTTAATAAATCATTCTAAAACATTTAATAAATAACACAGTATACAGCCGTAACCAGTACACAGTATACAGCAGTAACCAGCACATGGTATGTGCAGTTCACTGTGTTGCATGTGTAATACAAACCTAACTAAAACATTCGCAGCCCATATTCATGTATATCTTACTACGTACACATAATACAGGAACAATTGTATGAATGAATGAAATATTAATACATCTGTATACCCCATTGAGAAGATATCCACACACGCACGATTCCAGCCTCGTGTGTTACACATAGGAGCGTGTATAGATACGTTCTCAAGCCATACAAGTCTGGTTATGTCTTGTATGTCTACCTAGACACATGTTAAGTCTTGTATTACTAACTAGACACATGTTATGTCTTGTATGTCTGCCTAGACACATGTCATGTCTTGTATGTCTGCCTAGACACATTTCATGTCTTGTATGTCTACCTAAACACATGCCATGTCTTGTATGTCTGCCTAAACACGTTATGTCTTGTATGTCTACCTAGACACATGTTTTGTCTTGTATGTCTGCCTAGACAAATGTTATGTCATGTATGTCTACCTAGACACACGTTATGTCTTGAATGTCTGCCTAGACACATGCCATGTCTTGTATGTCTACCTAGACATATGTCATGTCTGCTATGTCTGAACATTGTACGGGCTTCTTAACATTACATGGAAGACAATACGAAATGCAGTTACATCACAGAATACCTAAATGTAGGAATTCCAAGATTCCATTATACATGTCAGAATACCTACGCGTCAGAATACCTAGACATCAGAATACCTAGACATCAGAATACATAGATGTCAGAATACCTAGACATCAGAATATCAGGATGTCAGAATAGCGAATAATTACGCTAAGATCAATAATTATAAGTCGACCCAGAATTCAAGAGCAATTCATGGGAACGAAACAATTTTTTCACTACAATTGATTTCATCATATTGTAAATATATTCTTAAAGCAAACGTAGAAGAAACGTAGAATTTGTATTTAAATATTCAATATTTCATATGTAAATTGTCCAGAAAATAAATACATTTTAATGATAGGTGAGCTTTACACAAATAACATTAGTTCATTTTAAGTGTGAAGACCAAGCTTGCCATCTGATTTTGGTTACAAATAGCATTTAAAAAGGCAACTTTGAACAAACGTTAAACGAAACGTTGCAGAAAATGTTGCAGAAAACGTTGCACAAACGTAACACAAAACGTTGCAGTAAACGTTGCATCAAACGTTTCAGAAAACGTTTCAGAAAATGTTACACAAAACGTTGCAGAAAACGTTTCAGAAAACGTTTCAAAAAACTTTCCTTGACTGCGCTGGCTATGAGGTGGCTATGCATTGATTAAACCCACGCGATGGAAGACATTGCGAGACGTGAAAGATAAAGATTAACTTTACACATTGCGTATGTAGAACCTTTACCCATTACTTACATAGCCTTACTGTTCATTCTGTACGCAGAATCATTGCCAATTTCGTACTTAGCAAGCACAATCTACCTATTACGTACGTACGTAGCACCAGCCTTATTACCCATTAAGTACGTGGCACCATATACCCATTACGTACGTTGCCCGATTACGTACGTGGCCTCATTACATACAATACCAAAGGTTATCGGTTACGTGCCTACACATGGCATGGAAGAGCAACGTTTATACAGCTGTATAATATATCTAATTACGTACACGCTAAAGAGACTATAACATTACTCACGTAGTTATACACAAATATTATGGTTTGATTATACGTCTTATACGCATGAACGCTCTAAGCATATTATACGTGTCTTTATATCAGTAGATTGGTATTTCTGCGTCATACAACGCGTTCATATTGTATGGAAAATTAATAGAATAACTAATGAATACTGTATGCAATACATGCCGAGATTTGCCTGAATGAATTCACGTTCACTTCACAAAAAGAAATAATAAGATGGATTGTGATCTCTGAATAATTGGAAAGGGCGTGTTTTCCTTTCTGAAAGTTTTCAAAATTTCATTTAAGAATCAACTTAATTTCAAAATTAATGATATTCGGTTTTTGGTTTAATTTCCAGATACAAAATCCGTTTTAATTATTACTTCGATTTTTGACCGGACGAAAGGGATTCAAAATTAGTTTTACATATAATTTTTGATACAATTGAAATAATACGATGATTATGATCCAGTGGGAAAATGATTAAATAATTCAATAATCGAGAAATAATCATCATGTGTGTTACATACAGCTTGATGAAATACGTATAAATACGATTTGATATTCGAGCAACAAACAGTTGTTCTAAATTAGCCATGAAAAGGTGTATCAATAAACATACAAGAAGAATTATTATCGAAAGTTAGTAGATAATATAGTATATTTGAAGTACAAAATCTGTTGTCAAGTCTCCGAATATTATTCTAATTTGTAATTGCTTTGATTTTCCTGTATTGACTTTGATGTTGTTTTTTACGCGTTAAAATAATGAAACTTTTGCGTATAACCGTTAATTTTTTAAATCACTTTCCTGTTCCTTTTCCTATGAATAATGATTGATAATGATTCAATCAATTGATAATTATTCCAGAATTCCGGTGGAATATCATAACACAAAAAATACAGATTGCATATCTTGCCATATACATTGAGGGGCTGTACACACAGATAGAAATGACTAGGAATGTGTGAATGTGTGAATACAGGAATGTATATTGCGTATAGGTAGCGTGTGAATCTAGCTTGTGTCGTGCTTTCAGTAATACGAATTATTTTTTCAAATAATATTAATTATCTAATTATATAAATTAATAATAATGAAATTACAAAAAATATTAATTAAACTATATTGTTACGCATATAAATATAGATTAACAGTAATAAAAATACTCTCAAGAGATGAAGTGATTCTATTTTTGCCGCACGCAAATGGAAATAAAGATTGCGGCCAAAAATTTTCAATCTAAAAGCTAAAATTTAATTTTATCAGGAAAACTTTCATGTCGCTGAACGATAACATTTTTAAGTGCCATATTAAATGCGCTTCTTTAGGATACTAAACACTGTAGGATACTGGATGCAGAATAATCCTGAATACAGTATAATACTGAATAAAGTAGGATACTAGATACAGTAGAATACTGAATGCAGCAGAATAATTAATGCAGCAAAAACTGAATACATTAGAATGTAGTTGAGCCCAACGAAGCATGCATGTATACGGTCACCATACACGTAATGTATGACGAGCACTTGCATGTTGTACGCAACTTTTTGAACACAACAATGTTGGGGTTTCATCTTTATTATCTGGCCAACATAAGTTAAATATGAATAATATTTTGAGGAAAATGTTTGAGTCATACAATGTTCCTTCTTGGTGTCCAGTTTACAAAGTTCTCATACTATGACCTAGGTTGTGCCCAATTGGCTGGTTATTACCATATTTCAACTGTTGCATATAAATAATGTTATTAATAGGCAAATGTTCACTTTTGACATGGAATAAAACGTCTAATTTTCAGTAGAGAGGAGTGACTAATTCAGTAGAAGGTAGAATTCAGTAAAGGAGGCGACCGGTTCAGCAGAGAGTAGAGTTCAGTAAAGAGGGCGACCGGTTCAGTAGAAGGTAGAATTCAGTAAAGGGGGCGACCGGTTCAGTAGAAGGTGGACTTATCAGTAAGTTCAGTCGAGTCCCTCAGGCGGCACAGGCCAGTCTCTCAGCAGTGCAGGGGGCAGCGCTCCATGGTACCAAATGCCGAACTGGTCAACTGAACCTGTCAGTTGAGACGGTAAACTGGTGTTCATCACGGTTAACACTCAATTTAAATTATAAAGAAATTTTAATTTTTACCTACAAGAAACAAGAATCTCATTTTTATTTTAGAATTCACTTTCTTCGGTCCCCAGTTAAGCAATGTCTCGCTATTCCTCCACCACGAATAAATTTTCAATATCCCGACACGATATAAGTATCCTGGATACGCGCCCCAACAGCCCCTATATACAATATCCCGACACGATAAGTATCCTGGATACGCGCCCCAACAGCCCCTATATACAATATCCCGACACGATAAGTATCCTGGATGCGCGCCCCAACAGCCCCTATATATTGCGGCGTCAGACGCACAACAACCGAACTTTGACAAATATATAATAGGTTATGAGGGTTTATGGGGTTTATAATCTTCCATAAACTTGTCAAAGTTCGCGTGTTTGATGCCTGGCGCTGCAATATATAGCGCCAGTTATGAAACGAATTACATAAAATATAGGATTTATAGCGTATACAATGGAGGGACGCTAAGGAAGAAGAGGAGATATAGCGTATATAGCGTAAAGACGTTATTGAAATAAGAAGTTATAAAGTATAGAGGTGAAGACGTAAAAGAAATATTTGGGGTTATAACCTATAGGACGTAAAGACGCAAATGAAATATAGGAGTTATACTTAAAAAATGCAATGACTTTAGGGGAGTGTAGGATTTGCAACGTATAAAACGTAAAAGTGTTTACGAAATATAAGATTTACAACGTAAATAACGTAAAGACTGTAAAAAGTAGGCGTTATAAAGTATATAACGCAAGAACATAAAATAAATATAGGATTTTAAACTTATATAACTTAAATTCATTAAGATTATATGGGATTTATGACGTATAAAACGTAAAGACTCTAAGAATATTAAGTATTTATAACACTGTAGAATGTGACGACTTTAAGACTATTTAGAATATATAACGTATACAACGTAAGGTCATAAAGAATATGTAGGATTTATAACATATATAAAGTAAGTAGGATTTAAACCAAATAAAACGTAAGGTCATAAAGAATAGGTAAGATTTATAACGTATATAACGTAAAGCCATTAAGAACATTTAAGATTTATATCGTATGGATTGTAAAGTCATTAAGAATATGTAGGATTTATAGCGTATAAATTGTAAAGTCCATTAAGAATACGTAGGATTTATAACGTATAAATTGAAAAGGCCATTAAGAATATGCAGGAGTTACCCACCCTGCGGCAGGACTACGCAGCGGAAGTCGGAGCACAGGAACTGGCCCGCGCAGGCGCACTCGCTGTCGCTGTGGCAGCCGCGCATGCGCACCAACGCGCAGTCCCTCTGCCCGGTGATGACGTCACGTTAGCCGATGCATACCGTGCAAGTGAGGTTCATGCATTTTTTCATCAAACTTGATTCAACCAAACAACGTGTCGTTAATGTTAGCTGAACCAATTAACGTTTCATCAACGCTGATTCAACTAAACAACGTTTCATCAACGCCGAATCAACCAAACAACGTTTCATCAACGTTAGCTGAGCCAAGGAACGTAAGAATCAATGCTGATTCAACCAAACAACGTCTCAAAAACGTTGATTCAACCAAACAACGTTTCATTAATGTTAGCTGAACCAAACACCGTTTCATCAACGCTGTTTCAAATAAACGACATATAATTGAACCTAGCTTCAACGTTTGATTTCTTATGGGTAAAGTGACGTAGATGCAATGGCTTTACATTTCTACCAAGATGATGCTTCTTATCACGTAAATAGCTACAGCTTGTGACGTCAAATTGGCAAAAACTATTCAATGCCGGATTTTAACGGCCATACATGGAAACTATGTAATGGTAGACATATTGTAAATACTGATAACCTCTTAGTGACAGGTGTGTATCACGTAGTGACTGGCTTGTGCACCATTTATTGACAGATGTGTGAGCCTCGTATTGACAGGCGTGTGAATCACTTATTGACAGACGTGTGAACCACTTAGTTACATGCGTGTGAAACATGATCTTGGAAGCAAATGTGTACTCACAGCATCGTACGGAATTGTGTCCAGCGACGGAGTCCACAGTTGCCGGTTGTTCCCTTCCGCGGACAGCCTGGGGTCACCGGCCAAAAGCAATCCTGTGAATCCTTTCTCTTGGTACCGCGGCTCCCTCAGGGGCATCAAGGGATCCCTACGACTGGATATCTGAGATCCATCATCCCGTGCACGCAAACTCAAAGCCACCGGCTGCTGTTGTTGCTGTTGTTGGGCCTCGTCGTACTCCTTCATTAGGATGCCTCTCAAGTTGTCGTACTGCCCACGCGGCGTATCCTCGGGTGCCGCGGTTCTCTCCTTGGCGACCGCGTCGCGTAGTTCGCTCATGGCTCCGATCCGTCGACCACCAACCATGGACCTAAGGTTGTTGAAAGCCCCAGTTTGGGGGAGTCTGTACCCATGACGATGACGGTCATCGAACTTCATAGCCCCGAAACTATGAGCCCGTAGGCCGTAGGTTGCGGGAGGGGCAAAGGCCCTGATCCTGCCATAGCGGTAGGGCAGAGCGCGTGGCAGATGGTTCGTGGAAGTCGCGCGGCGAGCTTCCCTTTTGCCTAAACGCCACATTGCCCTTAATTCCTCACATGAAGGTTCACCGAGACGTCGGTAGGCTGGCACGAACTGATTAGATTCCAAGTCTCGCTTGGTTACAGCGTAAGGGAGGAGGTCGTTCATGAGGAGGTCATTGGGGTCTGGGACGCGCTGGCTGGCCGCTTCGTGCGTCAGGCACGCGCACCCCAGCAGCAGCAGCAGAGCGGCTGCCATTGCCTGCAGCTTGTCAGTTCGCCATGATGATTTTATCTGAAAATTAATGAAATAAATTGAATAATTATTGTAGGTAATGTGATTTTGTGTGGGATTAATTATGGTGATGAAACGATAAAAGAAAGTTGGGCGGCCGCCATCGCCTGCAGCTTGTCAGTTTGCCATGATTATTTTATCTGAAAAATAGCTCAATAAATTGAATAGTTATTGTAGGTAATGTGATTTTGTGTGGTATTAACTATGATGATGCAATAATAAAAGCAAGATGGGCGGCTGCCATTGCCTGCAGCTTGTCAGTTCGCCACAACGATTTTATCGCCAAAATAATCCACCTAGTTAAATTATGATAATGCGGTACATTGCCATGTATAGATAGCGAGGAATGCTTTATGAAATTCGTGGGACGCCTAGAAAAAATTATTGGGAATACTAGACAAAATTCTTAGGGATGATGGACAAATTCTTAGGAATGATATAGACAAAATTATTGGAAATGCTAGAGGACATTTTTGGGGATTCTAGACGATATATTGAAAATTCTAGGCAAATTCTTGGGGATGATTGTCGATATTATTGAGGATGATAGACGACTTACTGGGAATGCTAGACAAAATTCTTGTAAAAGGTAACCATTTCTCAGGTATAACTGAAAACATGACTACGGGATGACAAGAATGACTGAGAACATGAATATATGATGGTAGGAATGACTGAGAACATTAAAGCAGCCCACCAAGTCCTAAAGCAGCCCACCAAGTCCTAGAGCAGCCCACCAAGTCCTGACAAGTCCTAAAGCAGCCCACCAAGTCCTGACAAATCTTAAAGCAGCCCACCAAGTCCTAAAGCAGCCCACCAAGTCCTAGAGCAGCCCACCAAGTCCTGACAAGTCATAAAGCAGCCAATCAAGTCCTGACAAGTCCTAAAGCAGCCAACCAAGTCCTGACAAGTCCTAAAGCAGCCCACCAAGTCCTGACAAGTCCTAAAGCAGCCCACCAAGTCCTAGAGCAGCCCACCAAGTCCTGACAAGTCCTAAAGTAGCCAACCAAGTCCTGAAAAGTCCTAAAGCAGCCAACCAAGTCCTGACAAGACCTAAAGCAGCCCACCAAGTCCTGACAAATCTTAAAGCAGCCCACCAAGTTCTAATAAGTCTTAAAGCAGCCATCGAAGTCTTAACAAGTCTTAAGGCAGACACCGAGTACTAATAAGTCCAACAGCAGCCCAACAAGTCCTAACAAGTCATAGGGCAGC
This sequence comes from Hyalella azteca, assembly GCF_000764305.2. Taxonomy (NCBI): domain Eukaryota; kingdom Metazoa; phylum Arthropoda; class Malacostraca; order Amphipoda; family Hyalellidae; genus Hyalella; species Hyalella azteca. Next base: position 12,824 of record NW_025938985.1, on the reverse strand, counting down.
CTACATAGTCCTAACAAGTCCTAAAGCAGCCCACAAAGTCCTAACAAGTCCTAAACAGCCCCACAATATGCTATGCATTAATGAAACAACTTTCTAACGTCGATCTCGTAACTTTAATCGCATCCATTCCAGCGCCGAGTAAATGAAATTCCAGGAGTAAACCCCGCAGACTTTATGACATTCGACTGTCGATGCCTAGTAGATGCCGAGTAGATACCTAGTAGATGCCAAGCAGATGACAAGTAGATCCCGAGTAGATGCTGAGTAGATACGTAGTAGATGCCAAGCAGATACTAAACAGATGCTATGTAGATGCCAAGTAGAATCCTATTCTTAATTTAATAACTGTAATTGAAATTCTAATGACGAATAAAAAATATCGTCTCGCAGTTAATTTAGATTAATCCGAGCATGCACGGTAATGTCATAGGTTTGGTTAACTTATACTATTATGAATTATACATTCTCATATATATTTGTTGGCAGTTGTTGATGTATATAAGTTTTGTAAATATTACGAATGGGAAATTAGATAAATATACGCCGTTGCGTGGGTTGAATAGAGCTTTTTAGATTATCATAATTAATACTGATAATTGTTAATTATCATTCAGGACGGCCTGATTCATGCTGGCAAGATTCACGATGACGAAATTCAGGTTGACAGAATTTAGGATGGCGGTATTCAGGATGAGAGGATTCAGAATGAAGGGATCCGGAATCATCGAATCCGGAACGATGGCATTCGGGATGCTGGCATCCAGAATGACGGTATTCGGGATGATTGAATCCAGAATGACCGTATTCGGGATTATGGAAACCGGAGCGTCGGTATCCGGGATGACGGAATCCAATACAAAACGACGGTATTCCGATTACCGTGTTCGGCACCATGGGATTCCTAAATCTCCGTTATGATATATCCCGGTAACGTCGAGTTAGGGTGCCGGACATTCAAGAAATTATTCCTTGCCGCAGAGCGACGACCGTTCAATTTGAATGGCAATTTGCGGGTCAAATTTGAGGCAGTTTTTATTATTCAAAATTAAATAACACGATAGATGGCCTACAAAATCTAATTTTATTGTACAGTAGGTTAGAAAATATCTAAATTCACTATGTTCCTAGAATCTAATTTGTTTTATACTAAAATGATAAAATTTATATAAAATATAAAATATTTTGTAAGAAATTGCAGGATCTCGCCTGTTAAATGCTAAATTAAGTAAGTTAAATCTAAGGAAAATATGCAATGCGTTAAGAGGTTATGTCACGCGAAAAAATTCGATCATTGGTCAAAGCTACGTCGAAGACAATAGAACTCGTGAATTTTGTTTGCAATATTCGACAGAAGTGGAGTCAAAATTTCCTGCAAAATATCCATAATAAAGTTGTGAAATATTTGTTTCAAATTTAGAATTCGGTAAATAAAAGACCGAGAAACTCGTACGTAGGACAGCCTTCAAAAATTAAATTAATAACTACTTAGTTACCCTAAGAAATATTTCGTAAAACAAGAAATGCTTGGTTGATTTACGTGAAAAAACTTCCCGAGGAGCTTTAGAAAGATATTTCTCGACAGAAATGTGCTTAATATAAGGAAGAACATTGTTTTCGGCGAAGCTTTCGAAAAATTACAGTTAATCCCCAGCCAGCTCTAAAAGTTTTTCTCGTGCATCCAACAGGTAATGTAAAAAGTTAACAAGTTAACGAAGCGATCCAAGCAAAAACCGGGCGTCGGGGTTTGCCGAATGTGAAGACCGCTCATGTGGCCGGCCATAAGGCGGAGATGGCCGGCCGTGAATCGGCAACGCCGGTCATGAACCGACAACGCCGGTCATGAACCGACAACTCCGGTCATGAACCGACAGCAGCCGGCCATGAACCGACTGCAACCGGCCGTGAACCGACAACGCCGGTCATGAACCGACAACGCCGGTCATGAACCGACCGCAGCCAGCCATGAACCGACGGCGGCCGGCCATGAACCGACAATGCCGGCCATGAACCGTCGGCTGCCGGTCATAAACCGACGACCGCCAGCCAGAAACCGACGGCTGCCTGCCATGAACCGCCGGATGCTAGCCATGAACCGACAACGCGGGCCAGGAACCGACAACGCGGGCCATGAACCGACAACGCTGGCCATGAACCGACAACGCCGGCCATGACCCGACGACGGCCGGACGTGAACCGACAGCAGCCGGCCACGAACCGACGGCGGCTGGCCATGGATCGACGGCGGCCGGCCGTGAACCGACAGCAGCCGGCCATGAACCGACGGTGGCTGGCCGTGAACCGACGGCGGCCGGCCGTGAACCGACAACAGCCGGCCATGAACCAACAATGCTGGCTGTGAACCGAAGATGCCGGCTCTGAACCGACGGCGGCCGGCAGGGGTCGATAAGAATTTTCCATTTCGCTGAGTAAGCGAAAAATTTCCGCCAGAGCGGGCGCGCGTCGAGCCACAAGTTTGCTCTTGTCCATCAAAGTCTGTTAACTTTGGCGTAAATCCTCCACACCTTCCCTAATATCCCTTACGCCTGCCCTAATATCCCTTACGCTGCCCTAATATCCATTACGCTTGCCCTAATATTCCATACGCTTGCCCTAATATCCCTTACGCTTGCCCTAATATCTTTTATGCTTGCCCTAATATTCCTTACGCTTGCCCTCATATTCCTTACGCTTGCCCTAAAATCCCTTACGCCTGCCCTAATATCCCTTACGCTTGCCCTAATATCCCTTACGCTTGCCCTCATATTTCTTACGCTTGCCCTAATATCCCTTACGCTTGCCCTAAAATCCCTTACGCCTGCCCTAATATCCCTTACGCTTGCCCTAATATCCCTTACGCTTGCCCTCATATTTCTTACGCTTGCCCTAATATCCCTTACGCTTGCCCTAATATTCCTTACGCTTGCCCTAATAACCCTTACGCTTGCCCTCATATTTCTTACGCTTGCCCTAATATCCCTTACGCTTGCCCTAATATTCCTTACGCTTGCTCTAATATCCTTTACGCTTGCCCTAATATCTTTAAGGCTTTCCTTGATATCCTTGAAGCGTGATTTGATATCCTTAACACTTAACCTAAAATTGTTTACATTTGCGCTTATTTTCGTTACTCTTTTAATGAAATTGTGATAAATTGCTTCATGTAATTCTTTTTAATGAACATACAAAAAGAAATGTAACTAAAACACTTGAGATAATTTCTTTCTATGGCCAGAAATGTACCTTCAGCAATTGTTACCAATGTTACATAGTTTAAGTTCTGGGGACCATATATATTAATCACTATTCCTTTACATGGACCATTCTCGGTTCAAACCTGGACCGTTCACGGATCAGACATGGATCGTTCACAGTTCAAACCTGGACCATTCTCGGTTCAGACCTGGACCGTTCACGGTTCAGACCTGGACCATTCTCGGTTCAAAAATTGAACCATGAATTAGTTCACGGTTCAAACCTGGAACATTCTCGGTTCAGACCTGGACCGTTCACGGTTCAGGCATGGATCGTTCACGGTTCAAACCTGGAACATTCTCGGTACAGACCTGTACCGTTCACGGTTCAGACGTGGACCGTTAACGGTTCAGACATGGATCGTTCACGGTTCAAACCTGGACCATTCTCGGTTCAGACCTGGACCGTTCACGGTTCAGACCTGGACCATTCTCGGTTCAAACCTTGAACCGTGAAGAAGTTCACGGTTCAAACCTGAAACGTTCTCGGTTCAGACCTGAACCGTTCACGGTTCAGACATGGATCGTTCACGGTTCAAACCTGGACCATTCTCGGTTCAGACCTGGACCGTTCACGGATCAGACCTGGACCGTCCACGGTTCAAACCTGGACCATTCTCGGTTCAGACCTGGACCGTTCACGGTTCGGACCTGGACCATTCTCGGTTCAAAAATTGAACCATGAATTAGTTCACGGTTCAAACCTGGAACATTCTCGGTTCAGACCTGGACCGTTCACGGTTCAGGCATGGATCGTTCACGGTTCAAACCTGGAACATTCTCGGTACAGACCTGTACCGTTCACGGTTCAGACGTGGACCGTTAACGGTTCAGACATGGATCGTTCACGGTTCAAACCTGGACCATTCTCGGTTCAGACCTGGACCGTTCACGGTTCAGACCTGGACCATTCTCGGTTCAAACCTTGAACCGTGAAGAAGTTCACGGTTCAAACCTGAAACGTTCTCGGTTCAGACCTGAACCGTTCACGGTTCAGACATGGATCGTTCACGGTTCAAACCTGGACCATTCTCGGTTCAGACCTGGACCGTTCACGGATCAGACATGGATCGTCCACGGTTCAAACCTGGACCATTCTCGGTTCAGACCTGGACCATTCTCGGTTCAAACCTTGAACCGTGAAGAAGTTCACGGTTCAAACCTGGAACATTCTCGGTTCAGACCTGGACCGTTCACGGTTCAGACCTGGACCATTCTCGGTTCAAAAATTGAACCATGAAGAAGTTCACGGTTCAAACCTGGAACATTCTCGGTTCAGACCTGGACCGTTTCAGACCTGGACCATTCTCGGTTCAAAAATTGAACCATGAATTAGTTCACGGTTCAAACCTGGAACATTCTCGGTTCAGACCTGGACCGTTCACGTTTCAGACCTGGACCGTTCACGGTTCAGACCTGCACCATTCTCGGTTCAAACCTTGAACCGTGAAGAAGTTCACGATTCAAACCTGGAACATTTTCGGTTCAGACCTGGACCGTTTACGGTTCAGACATGGATCGTTCAAGGTTCAGACCTGGACCATTCTCGGTTCAAACCTTGAATCGTGAAGGAGTTCACGCTTCAAACCTGGAACATTCTCGGTTCAGACCTGGACTGTTCACGATTCAGACATGGATCGTTCACGGTTCAAACCTGGAACATTCTCGGTTCAAACCTGGACCGTTCACGGTTCAGACTTGGACCGTTCACGGTTCAGACTTGGACCGTTCACGGTTCAGACCTGGACCATTCACAGTTCAGACATGGGTCGTTCACGGTTCAGACCTGGACCATTCACAGTTCAGACATGGGCCGTTCATGGTTCAAACCTGGACCATTCACGGTTCAGACATGGGCCGTTCACGGTTCAAACGTGGACCGTTCACGGTTCAGACCTGTTATCATGAAGGTTACCCCACCTGTCGGAATGATTAAGCAAACTCCGCTTCATAGGAAAAATTTTTTCCCAATGAACATAAATGATAAGTAGAACTTCTTCCATGAGCTGCACAGTTGATGAATCTAAAAATATTTTATCTACTTTTTGAGGGTATGGGAGGTGGCTCTGAAGAAGTGTCTCAGACGAGGTGGGTCAAAAGAGATGGGTCAAGAAACGACACAGTCAACTCTCCGACCATTGCCCAATAGGCGCTTGTGTTGTATAGGTTTAATCCACGATCCACGAGCGCGCGAGGTCGTTCTGTGCAGCAACGCTGGACATTCAAGCCACGTACTGCCTAAAGCTGAACTGCGGTGCTGCTGGTGCTGCTGCTGGTACTGGTGGTGCTGATGCTGGTGCTGATGGTGGTGATGCTGCTGGTGCTGGTGCTGCTGGAGATGCTGGTACTGGTGCTGCTGGTGCTGGTGCAGCTACTGGTGCTAGAGTGATGCTGGTGCTGGTACTGGTGATGCTGCTGCTGTGCTGCTGGTGCTGCTAGTGCTACTGCAGGTGCTACTGGTGTTGGTGCTGGTGCTGATGGTGCTGGTGCTGATGGTGCTGGTGCTGATGGTGCCGTGATAGTTATTTTCGTATTGGTTGTCGAGGTAACCAAGGTTGATGTCGTGGCTACCGCCATGCTCGCAGGACGATGCTTTTCAATAAAGTCAAGAAGTCTTAGAAGATGTTGTTGTCATGGCAACGACGCGCTCAGTTCTAGCTAAATGTTCTCTCCCTCGCTAACATAATTATCTTCCCGCAATAATTATATCGTGGCATCAAAATAGCTGCCAGATATAAATATTAATTCTTTTAAGTTTATAAGTGGAGCTTCGTTCTTAGTGACAGTTTTATTTATTAATACAAATTATATAAAATATTTTTAACTGATAATGAGACCTCAACAAAAGAAGTCTTGGCATTTTACGATGCGTTTTTCTTCAGAGGATCAATCGAAAAAATATGTTCCACCAATGCGCTGCACGAGCACACTTCCCTCGTCTCTATTCAGAGGCACACTGAGAAAAAATAATGGGTCACCTTGTCCAAATAGTGAAACATTTCCTCACCCACAGTGAGATCAGACAGTGAACGTAGCACGGAATCATATCTTTGACGGCCCAAACTGAGTCAGGATGACCCAAACACGTGCTGGAAACTACACTATTTGGAGACAAAGTCTCACTTATTTCCCTGCGTGTCCACACCACTCAATACACACGCTGGACACTTTACGTCTTTTTACGACACACAACAAATCGGCACAGCAAACCCGTTACGACCAACGCCGCCATCTTTACGGCGCGTTACGTAAACATTGCGTCGCGATGCTGGCGCAGTTAAGTGCTGCAGTAAATAACGTTCAGGGCAAAGAGGCAAACAAACCGAGCGCAAAGATGGACGCCGAGCCTGCGAAGACGAGACTGTGCATAATTTCCTGTCGCTCGGGAGAAACTTTTAATTTGAGTCAATGTTTCACTTAGTTATTTAAATGCATGGCCCTGCATATACAAACAATGTAAATCATGCATATGCAGACAATACAGACCACGCATATACAGACAATATAGACCACACATATACAGACAATACAGACCCTGCATATATAGACAAAATAAACCTTGCATATATAAAAAAAAAATAAACCATGCATATGCAGACAATATAGACCACGCCTACACAAACAATATAGACCACGCATATACAGACAATATAGACCACGCATATACAGAAAAAATAAACCATGAATATGCAGACAATATAAGCGTGACTTCAGCGCCCTAGCACCCATAGTTCGAGGATCTTGTGGATTTATACTTTTTGATCGATGATCAGATTGCAGTAATAACGGGACTTTTGAAATTCAATGATTTCTCCTTTAGCTTGTATAAAGAATTTTTTACTGAACATGCTTCTCCCGTGTACATAAGGCTGGGACCTTTTAGATAGGACCAGAGTTGATGAGCTCAGGCAAAATTCAATTTTAACCAAACTTGACCGAGATTGTTCAGCAATTTGGTACGTTATCATTTACTTATGTTATGATCATTTTATTGCTTGTTAACCTCGATTATTTTCTCTATATTGCATATAATTTCGAACAACCTCAATTGTGTATTCAAATTGTTCATTCTTTGTTTCCAGAAACCGTTACAAACCACGACGAGTTTTCATTCTGAACAATCCCCCGAACAAAGAGCCATATTCTTCACTGCTCGTGTTATTTGATTTCATTGATTTAGATACATAGTGGAACTAACGCCATGTACGATGTTAGTTTTTCAGTTGTTTAGTTAAGTAGGGTAACATGGGGCAGCGAGCTCACTGCGGGTCACGGGCCCATAGCGGGTTTCTCGCTAAGTATGGCAGATATTGGTCCGTGTTCTCTACCGCCGGTCGACAGTTTCACTGGGATGAAGTGTACGGATTTACGTTTTGCTAAGTGTTTGCGTTATTAAGTTCTTTGCGAATAACTGTTTTAGTCCAGATAAAAATTTTTTTGCCGCTAAATAAAGTTTTCTTCCATTACTATAGATGAAGATTTTGAAATTACTTTGAATTATTTTTTCAAATTAAACAAAACAAAGAACCACCTCGTATCAATTAAAACTTCATCAAAAATTTAGTCTAAAAAAAGTGGGGGGCGCGCTGCCCCACGTTACCCTATGTTTCTGCAAAATTGGAATTTGCCTATTATGTGCTTCTATCGAATTTTGTGTGTTGTGCACCCAACTTTGCGGTATAGAGGCTGTTGGGGCGAGTATCCAAGATACTTTTCGTGCCGGGATATTGTATATAGGGGCTGTTGGGGTGAGTATCCAGGATACTTTTCGTGTCGGGATATTGTATATAAGGGCTGTTGGTGCGCGTATCCAGGATACTTTTCGTGTCGGGATATTGTATATAGGTGCTGTTGGGGCAAGTATACAGGATACTTTTCGTGTCGGGATATTTTATATAGGGGGCTGTTGGGGCGAGTATACAGGATACTTATCGTGTCGGGATATTGTATATAGGGGCTGTTGGGGCGCGTATCCTGGATACTTATCGTATCGGGATATTGTATACAGGGGCTGTTAGGGCGCGTATCCAGGATACTTATCGTGTTGGGATATTGTCCGCTTCTGAAAATTTATTCTTAGCGGCATGAAGAAAGGCATTTAAGGCAAGAAGTTGGGATGGATTTATGAAATTAAACTGCAATTTTTGAATTAGTACGTAACATTTTTTCAGTAAAAGTAGAAATTTTCTACGAACTTCAAACTGAGAGGTAAATGAGAGTTTCATGCAAAATGTTTGGAGACAGGCATCCCTGTACAACGTAAGCTAGTTTCGAAATACTAAACTTAAACTATTCCTACTGCAAGGAAGTGATCGAAAACTATCAGAACTTTATCAGAGGACTTTCAATGTGTATATGTATTAATGTGTATTTGATGTATAATACAGACCCTGAGGTCATACAACCCCCATGTAGGAAGAAGGCCGCCAATAGCATGGTAATAATATCAATATTGGCAATAATATCAATATTGGTCAATATAAGCAATAGGTATTCATGTCACAGCTCGTGCGACAGCCAAGCTTCCGGGCCGCTACATGCATGCGGGCGTGTGTTGCGTTATGGTTATTTTGGGTTTCGTATCTTGTGTTGTGTTATTTGTATAGTGTGGTGCGTGTCATGTGTGATATATGCAGACTTGTGTTTTGTCTTGTGTTGTGTTATATATGCAGATATGTGTCTTGTGTTGTGTTATTTGTGTAGTGTGTTGTGTGTCTTGTGTTACGTATGCAGACATGTGTCTTGTGTTATGTCCGTGTCTTGCTATTTGTTTTATTGTCTTCTCATGTATCGTCAAGTGAATAGAAATAACGGCGATTTTCCGTAAACACTGACCTCACCCGCAGCGCTAATGTCCCATTAAACACGGCATTATTTTCTCTAAAATTTTGATCTAAAATAATATGGGTTTTGGATATTTTGTGTGTTAAGAATATTAAAATAAAAAAAAACACATAATCAATTTACTTAAAAACGGCATTAATTTATCTAAAATTTTGAGCTACAACTCTCTTAAGTGTGTCAAAGTGGGCTTGTAACGGGGTGCTTGAACCCATTTGGGTCTAGTGGGTGCTAGAGTGAGCCCACAGCCTAATTGGGGTCGTGGCGTAATTGAGGTCTTGTATGAATTGGGGTCTTGTAGGAATTGGGGTCGTGACGTAATTGGGGTCTTGTAGGAATTGGGGTCGTGCCCTAATTGGGGTCGTGAGGTAATTGGGGTCGTGTAGTAATTGGGGTCGTGTAGTAATTGGGGTCGTGCAGTAATTGGGGACGTGGAGTAATTGGGGTCGTGCCGTAATTGGGGTCGTGGAGTAATTGGGGACGTGGAGTAATTGGGGTCGTGCCGTAANTGTGTATAAGAGACTGGAGTAATTGGGGTCGTGGAGTAATTGGGGTCGTGGAGTAATTGGGGTCGTGAAGTAATTGGGGTCGTGAAGTAATTGGGGTCGTGAAGTAATTGGGGTCGTGGAGTAATTGGGGTCGTGGAGTATTTGGGGTCGTGACGTAATTGACAGCCCCACACAGAGCAAGCGTACAGCGCCCCACACAAGGGGAAAACATGTGTACACGTTCATTCGTTCCTCTAAGCTGTGAACCTAATCAACATTCCTCAGCTAAGAGAAAGTCTTTCGAGGGAGCAAAAGAGTGTTTCGAGGGAGTGAAGGAGTGTTTCCAGGGAGTGAAGAAGTGTTTCGAAGGAGTGAGGGAGTGTTTAGATGGAGTGAAGGAGTGTTTCGAGCGGGCAAAAGTGTTTCGAGGGAGTGAAGGAGTGCTTCGAGAGAGTGAAGGAGTGTTTTGAGGGGGCAAAAGAGTACTTCGAGGGAGCGAGGGAGTGCATCGAAGGAGAAAAGGAGTGTTTCGAGGGAGCTAGAGTATTTTGGGGGAGCAAGGGAGTGTTTTTTTGGGATGGCAGTTTGGAAATGAGCAAGCACTTTAAGCCACGCAGCATCGCTCGGTGAGAGCTTTAATCATCATAAGACTCTAATGATATACTGTTCGAAAAACAGTGAAAAAACGGTCTTACCGGCGTTGTAGTAACCAGCCACCTCGTGAAAATAAACAATTTCAGCGCTTTTTTTAAGATACTCGGGTTTCTAGTGTAAAATAGGAATAAAAACAGCAACACGGTGGTTATTTTCACGTGCCGGCCGGTTACTGAAACGTCGGTAATACCGTTAAACGGCGATTTTTCTAACATTGTATGATGATGTAACAGGCCTGGTCATGCCTCACGTGTTCAACGGATGGTATGCTGTTGCCGTTACTGTTGATGTTCTTACCTATTTATTGAGGGCAATTTGCCTTAAAAAGCTAAAAATATCGTTGATTATTGCTTTCGTTCAAATGTCAATAAATTAATTAACAAGCAACACTATATTTATTATTTATGAATTCATTTTATGTAACGTGTTGGAAAAAAACTCACCGGATCTTACTACAAAAATTACGGTATGACTAGAAGTAAAAAATATCTTACTTGTAAATCTCACTTAGAAAGATATTTATTGTACATTTTCTTATATTTACAGGAGATATTTTTGGTTGTCTGGAATTTGTTGTTAAATTTGACGAAGGCAAGTTGTAAATGAAGGCAGCCTAACAATCAAGTCGTAACGAAGGCACTTGTAAAATGCCAACTCGCGACAAAATTTGGGGCGTCACCATTAGTTCATTTTTTTAACAAAATGTCAAAAACGTCAACTCGCCCCCACAAAATTTATCGATTCTCGTAAAAGGTCTCATCTTTAATCATTTTTAAAATGAAACTGCTGAAATCATTGAAAATTGAAATGAAGTATAATAAGAACGATGATATATTAATGACCATAACACAGCCACAAGGCGACCACAATACGACCGCAAGGCGACAATAAGTTGACCATAAAACGCCCCTGACCGACACCGCAGTATATTGGCGGTATTGGCACCAAGAGCTTGACGGATGATGAGTATTGGCAAGCAATTCATCATTATTTTACCCCGCATTAATAATGCACGGATAGTGATATATCTTGCTTCAGGAGCCGTCAGGTGGCGGTAAATACATCGCGCTTGAGTGTTGGTGGTTAATACATCGCGCTTAAGGTGTTGGTGGTTAATACATCGCACTTAAGGTGTTGGTGGTTTATACATCGCGCTTGAGTGTTGGTGGTTAATACATCGCGCTTGAGTGTTGGTGGTTAAAACATCGCGCTTGAGTATTGGTGGTTAATACATCGCGATGGAGTGCTGGCGGTTAATACATCGCGCTTGAGTGTTGGTGGTTAATACATCGCGCTTAGGTGTTGGTGGTTAATACATCGCGCTTGAGTGTTGGCGGTTAATACATCGCGCTTGAGTGTTGGTGGTTAATACATCGCGCTTGAGTGTTGTGGTTAATACATCGCGCTTGAGTGTTGGTGGTTAATACATCGCGATTGTGTGTTGGTGGTTAATACGTCGCGCTTGAGTGTTGGTGGTTAATACATCGCGCTTGAGTGTTAGCGGTTAATACATCGTGCTTGAGTGTTGGTGGTTAATACATCGCGCTTGAGTGTTAGCGGTTAATACATCGCGCTTGAGTGTTTGCGGTTAATACATCGCGCTTGAGTGTTGGTGGTTAATACATCGCGCTTGAGTGTTTGCGGTTAATACATCGCGCTTGAGTGTTNGATTATCTCAGCTCACGCCACAGTTCCAGAGAGAGCGGACACGTGCTTTCTCGACCGCGTCTGACAGGAAGTCACCACTACATACAATGCACTGCACTCCTTACAATGCACTGCACTGCATATAGTGCACCGGACTGCATTCAATGCAGTGCATTGAATACAATGCACTGCACTGCATACAGTGACTTCTAATCCCCATCCCCCCCAGATGAACGGCATGGTGGTGAAGCTGCTCTTCGGCGGCTCCCTTGCCACGGCCGCTGCCATGGCGCTGCTCTACTGCACCAACGCCCGTAAATCCTGCACACGATCTACTGTTGCTGCTGCTGCTGCTGCTGCTAGTGCTGCTGGTGCTGCTGGTGCTGCTGGTGCTGCTGGTGCTGCTGGTGCTGCTGGTGCTGCTGGTGCTGGTGGTGCTGTTAGTGTTGGTAGTGTAGCTAGTGTTGCTAATGCTGCTGGTGCTGCTACTGTTGCTGGTGTTGCTAATGCTGGTGGTGCACGTAGTGCTGCTAGTGTTGTTGCTAGTGCTGCTAGTGTTGCTAATGCTGCTGGTGCTGTTACTGTTGCTGGTCTTGCTAATACTGGTGGTGCAGGTAGTGCTGGTGTGCTGCTAGTGCTGGGAGTGTTGCTGCTAGACTGCTAGTGCTGTTGTGGCGAGTTAGTGCTAGTGCTGCATGTGCTGTTGTGGCTGCCGATGATTTCATAGCTGTGGCTAAGACGAGTGTGGCGGGCCACGCCACTTCGTCTGGTGGGTTCCCTGCTTGTGGCGCTGGTGGTGTGGCAGCAGGTACAAATGAACATATCATATTGTCACTCAAACATTCCACTCATAGAATCATTTCAAGTCATACGGGTGATTTTTCCGCGTGCGGGTGATTTTTCCGCGTGCGGGTGATTTTTCCTAAGCGAGCTGATGATATAT